>NC_069504.1:262450768-262613268 GCF_027579735.1 Bombina bombina | reverse complement strand
ATAAGGAGAGCGTATTGCTCTCCGCATTTAGGGAGGTCTTTCGGGACCTGATCCGCACTGTCGGATCAGGTTTGACAGAGCTTTGTTAAATAGGCCCCTGAGTCGCTTTTCAACAGAGTACATAACACTTGCAAAACCTGCCAGAACCTCAAATACAAATCCTCTGAATGGTGATCAAATGGCAGCGAGCACAACTGTAATAAATCTTCAACAAGGGAAGCCTATACATTTCAAAACTGCCTTCGTTCCACCACAAGAGCTACAATCTAAAGTGACACCTTCAGAAAAGGTACACATCCCTCCCGCTATCACCTCAAGCTTAGTCAACGCACATCTCCATATTAGCAAACAAGGTACAGCTCCTGCGACATCACTGAACCCGGGACCTATCGGATTGCCCAGCATGTATCTGCAGGCAGGACAACACTTGAAGCTGGTGGCATCCCAAAGGGAGCTCGGGGGGACTCCCAGATTGCCGTGGACACTGAAAAGACATGCTTCCAGCTTAATAACATTTCTCAAGACAGCTAACAAACTGAAGTCCACCATAAATCGTATGGCAGGCTATGGTTTCTGAGCTCTCTAAAAGCACTATTTGTTGTCACAAATCTAAAACTCTTCCAAGGAGACTGGAGTCAATTTATGTAAGTGCGAGAGCGGACATGATCCGATATAGCGGATCATGTCCGCTGCACATCGATAAATGCCAACAGCATACACTGTCGGCATTTATCATTGCACCAGCAGTTCTTGTGAACTGCTGGTGCAATGCCACCCCCTGCAGATTCGTGGCCAATCGGCCGCTAGCAGGGAGTGTCAATCAACCTGATCGTATTCGATCGGGTTGATTTCTGTCCGCCGCCTCAGAGTAGGCGGACAGGTTATGGAACAGCGGAGCTTGATAAATTGACCGCTTAGCTGTATCTGCCAAAGTTGTGTTTTACTTGCAGACAAAAGCAGGGGATTGAAATGTATAAGTATTTTACTTTTGTCATCACAGCTTTGGCCTTGAAAGTGATGTCGGTTATATGGAATTTTTTGATCACATAATGTTTAGTCTTTTCTTCTGTTTTTTGTATATTGCCTTGTAATTCTGGGAATATGTATCATTTTTCATTAGTATATAGCTTACTTAGAATTTATGGTTTTGTAGTAGGGGAAACTGCTATAGAGACATTAGAGTTTACACTTTTCACATATTATAACACAATGTTCTCACAGCCTTAAAATTTTATATAGTAGTAATATGAGATGTATTATTCCTTTGCATATGATTTTCATGATAGTAGCTATACTATTAGTGGCTGGGGTGGCATATATCTTTAATTGGAATTTTGTCCTATACCTTGCGGCTAGCGGCCAGAGTCGCTAAGGGATTGATGAAAAGATATAACTTGTATACAGAATGCCATCACATGCCTAAAGGTAGAATCAGTAGTTTGCTCACTTACAGTCGATCCCCAATGGAAAATTGAGCCTTTGCTTATTTATCAAAATATAACCTTCTTGTTCTTAGCATAACCTGTTTTCTCTGTTATATAATTCATAAGAAGAATATTCCTTAATTATCGGTAGGGTGCGCATTACCTTTTTAGACCACCAGATGGCAGTAATGCAATACTAGACAATACAATCACTACAAAAGCCAATGAGACAAGGTTAGTTTCCTCATATCCTTCATCTCAAAATACCTTCATCTTAGTTCTTTCACATCCCACTTTGCATTGCAGGCATATTCCTTCCCTTTAAGTGAAAGTTATATTTGTAAGGTGCTATGTAGAGTCCGGCATACTATTGATTGGTTCAGTATTGGTATTTAATACATATTCTTTATAACACTTTGTTCACATGTTTTTAATTTTGTGGTATTTCTATATTATCCAAAAAAGAGAAAAAAGATTGCCAGGCACCTCCAGTATTTAAAATATTTAGTAAGCTTTATTGAAGTAAAATAAAAACATGATGAGAGAGGGGACAAGGGGGAGATACCCACAGAGGCAGACTCGTGCCCCGTCCAAATATGTACCGTCCTAAACCTGTCCAGTCACATATTGACCATGGATGAGAGGAAAGTGTTGTCATATGGCCTTGGTTTTGTACCCACAGTCAATTTTAATCTTTTTAAGACTATGCTTGACCTTAATAAATTTGTGCGCAATATTACTCTGCGCAAACACTTTGGGGACACTAACCAAGGCCAGTTATTAACAACACCTGGGAATGGTGTTCATAATACCTGGCCCAAAGAATTGGGGTTTATGGAAACATGTGACCTGATTGCTCTGGGGGAGTTGGAAGTAGAGGGGTCCACATATATGGATGAGACCAATAAGGATACTATCAGGAGATATTGTAACCCCTCTACTTTCTACCCCATACAGAGCAGAGGAAACATTATTGAAACCTTCTACAAACGAGTAGAAAATGATTTAAGACAACTTTCATTAACAAGGATGACAGGTGGTAATAACTTGACTAAGAATGAACGCCTTGCCCTGAAATCATTGGAACTAAACCCTAACCTGGTGATTAAGCAGGCAGACAAGGGGGGCTCAGTGGTCATAATGAACAGGGCTGACTATATTAGAGAAGCTCTGAGACAGCTGCAAGACACAGACAGTTATGAACACAATCCTACCAATAGGTTCCAACAAGAGCTAATGCACCTTCTGGATGGAGCAGTAGAGGATGGACTAATTGATTTAGAAACATCTAAATACCTCTATGTAGAACATCCAGTCATCCCACTGTTTCACCATCTACCAAAGGTGCATAAAAGCGTAGAAAATGTACATGGTAGGCCTATAGTCAACGGTATACGCTCAATGTTGGAGCACCTTTCTGAGTGGTTGGATGGGGTACTGCAACCTTTGGTTAAATCCCTCCCTAGTTATACTAGGGACTCCAAGCAGGTGTTGAACAAAGTGGAAAACATGAGATGGTCACCGGATTGTGGATGGCTCACTGTGGATGTGGTCCCATTGTACTCCTCCATACCCCATGTTTGGGGTCTAAGAGCAGTAGCATATTTTCTAGAGAATGAGACTACACACAGTGAGCCTTTCAGAAATTTTGAACTGGAGGTGACACAATTCTTGTTGTCACATAACTATTTTCAGTTTGAGGGGGAGTTCTATCTGCAGAGATGCGGGACCGCCATGGGAGCCAAGTTTGCGCCAACCTATGCTAACCTGTTCATGGGTTGGTGGGAGCGGTCCAGCATCTATGCAGATAGAAACCCCTTCAGGCCTGCTATTTTGCTATACCTACGCTACATAGACGACCTGCTGTTTGTCTGGCAGGGAGAAAAGGAACAGGCTGAATGTTTTGTGGATTATTTGAGAACCAATGAAGTGAATCTACTGTTCACACTTGAGTTTAATAAGGACATAGTGCATTATCTTGATCTGGAACTGAAGGGATTGCCAACAGGCAGGGTTACCTCTGAAGTTTACAGGAAACCAATATCGGGTAACAGTCTCCTACATGCTAGGAGCTGTCACCCGAAGCAAATGCCTTATTCAGTGGCAAAGGGACAGTTTGTGCGATTGAAACGCAATTGTACTCTGCCCCTTAGCTACAAGAGACATGCAGATGAATTAGAACGATGCCTACTACAAAGAGGTTACAATAAAAAGATCATTAAAAAGGCTCGGTATGAGGTAAATTCCCTGCCTAGGGAGCAGCTCCTAAAGGATAAACCACCTATCAGGGGAAAACAAGAGAATAAATTGACTTTTGTCACAGATTACTCAGCACAATATGGAGAAATCTGTGACATAATCAGGAATCATTTTCGTCTGTTGGTGGCAGATGATGCCCTTGCAGTGACGGCTAAGAATGGCTGTAGATTCTCCTACAGGAGGAATAAAACTATTGGAAATTCAGTGTCGCCATCCATGCTTAGGAAACCAGACTCTGCAGCAGTACCATCGTCCTCCTGGCTTAGACACAGGGGTACCTACAGGTGTGGTTACTCACAATGTAAGGCCTGTGAATATGTTCAGGTGGGGAGCAGTTTCTCTTCGCTAGTGACCGGAGAAAGTTTTGACATTACCTCCTGTTTGAATTGCAGATCTTCCAATTGCATATATCTATTGTGGTGCTCAGCCTGTGAACTGCAGTACATAGGTTTGACCACCAGAGATGTCAGATCAAGAATTAGAGAACACCTGTCGACCATACGGGTGGGGAAAAGCAGTACACCTCTGGTGTCCCATTTTGTCCAGCGACACGACAAAGACTGTCGCTCGTTGAAATGGATGATTGTAGAAAAAGTTCAACCACAAAAGAGAGGGGGTGACCTTTTTAAGACCTTGTCCAGACAGGAAATGTATTGGATTTTTAGGCTCCAAACAAAAAGACCGTTGGGCCTAAATTCCGAATATGATTTTATTAATCATTGGAAATAGATCCTGGTCACTTCTGGTATAAGTATCCTATCTACAAATTATACTTAAATATGTACATAAGGCTTTGGAGACCCAGAGTTACTGGAATAGGGACGATCATAAAGCTTTTAGAATATGTGTTACAACATACTTATAACATGCATGTAACGGGTGTAAGCTAACCTTGTGTCCTTTATGTAAAGCAATATGTGGTTATTTGATTATAACCCACCGTGTGTCTCATATTCTATAATGTTGTTTAATTATTCAGAATTAGTTATTTAAAGTCTATGGTTTGTATTTTAAGATTTGGAGATTCTTTCCCTGATTATAGGATATAGATATCATCTACTATAAGAAGCATGTTTTTTAAATATTTAAATTTTTGAATGTAACCATTCTTAGGAGATAGACTATTTATGACTTCGTTATAAGGAATCTATACAAATGTATGTGAATAGATTAACAGAAATACATACTAACCGTTTACCAAATGTTTACATTTCATAAGTGTATGCTGCTTCTGAGTAAGGTAGCAGGTTAAAATGTATACATATCTATATATATGCTGCATATGAATTAACATTAAGATTTAATAACAATGCTCCATTCCCCGTGTGCCTTTAAATTTCAATTAGTAACCCACCAATGATATGGGAGCACTGGGTTGATAAGGCAGTTTGTTCTTAGAAGTTTTTAGAGACTATGATTACGGCGTTTTGTGCCGAAACATGTCAGTCTGTTTAACTTTAGGGGTATCTTGTCCCCTCTCTCATCATGTTTTTATTTTACTTCAATAAAGCTTACTAAATATTTTAAATACTGGAGGTGCCTGGCAATCTTTTTTCTCTTTTTTGGATTCTCTTTTGCCACTGCTGGGCACCTAGCTGCATTAGCCTGTTGGATACGCGGACCAAATACATTGCCGATTCAAGACATAATGTTGTATTGCACAGAAGCAAAGGTTCCCCAATACCCGGTATAGCTCACTACTACTGTCTGTAAACAAGACAATCGCATTGGATTGCGGGGACTGTTGTGATATACTCCTCCGGTTCCTCCGGTACAGCTGAATTGCACCTGAGGCTTGACTTCCAGTAAGGACCAATCAGCGAGGAGGTTAGAGACACACCCAGGCTTGAGACATAGCCTGGCGGTTGGAGACGGCGTTTGCTCTGCTAATGGTGGACGGGCGGGGGCCCGGAAAAGCACGCTAAAGACTCCCGGGCTGCCAGAGAAGGATTCTATTCCACGATTAGTGGACGGGTCGGTACCCAGAGAAGTACGGCAGCCGGTGAGTGAATCTAGCCTTGTAATTGGAGATTGTATAATGTGTGTACCTGCCTCTGAAATGTTATGCTGTGATCTGCTATAAGCATACCGGGTAAACAGGGATATGTATATATGAGCATATAAGCTCCACTTGTGGATAATATCTACTCAGACTTTTGAACTGTTATAACCTGGGAATTTTATAAGGCATTGTATCGGTTTGCTCCTTTCCCTCCAGAACTGCGAGGTATTGCAAAGTAATCGAATTAATCATTTGAAGCACAGATCTTTGGATGTAATGAGCATTTGCCCTTGCAAGTTATAAGGCTATACTATTGGCTAATATGAACATTTGACAAGTGACAATATAGGTTGAGTTCTCCCCCCCTTTTTTATTTCTATATTATCCCTAAACATTTCATACATATTACTCTCAAGGACCCAAAGAGGTCTGATTTGTAGTTACTGGGGACAAAATTGTATAATTATGTTTACTAGGCAATGTTTGTAACCTTACTTCAAGCTTGTATCTTTCTCCAACATTGGTGTGTCCGGTCCACGGCGTCATCCATAACTTGTGGGAATATCTCTTCCCCAACAGGAAATGGCAAAGAGTACAGCAAAAGCTGTCCATATAGTCCCTCCTAGGCTCCACCCACCCCAGTCATTCTCTTTGCCGTTGCACAGGCAACATCTCCACGGAGATGGTGAAGAGTATGTGGTGTTTAGTTGTAGTTTTTTATTCTACTATCAAGAGTTTGTTATTTTAAAATAGTGCTGGTATGTACTATTTACTCTGAAACAGAAAAAGATGAAGAGTTCTGTTTGTGAGAGGAATATGATTTTAGCAGCAGTAACTAAAATCGTTTGCTGTTTCCACATAGGACTGTTGAGATGAAATAACTTCAGTTGGGGGAAACAGTTAGCAGACTTTTCTGCTTAAGGTATGACTAGACATTTTTCTAACAAGACTGTGTAATGCTGGAAGGCTGTCATTTCCCCTCATGGGGACCGGTAAGCCATTTTCTTAGTCTCAAACAGAATAAAGGGCTTAATATGGGCTATAAAACTGGTAGACACTTTTATGGGCAAGATCGATTGCTTTATTTGGGCATTTTATAAAGCTTGATGTTGATATTCACACTTATAAACTTTGGGGAACGTTTTTTTAACGTCAGGCACTGGTTTAGACTCCTTTTCAGTCAGGAAGGGCCTTCCCTGTAGTAGGCTGAGCCTCATTTTCGCGCCATTACTGCGCAGTTACTTTTGAGAGCAGGACATGCAGCTGCATGTGTGTGGGTCTGAAAGTTGTTGAAAAGGTTCCTAGAAGGCTTCATTTGGTATCGTATACCCCCTGGGTTTGGTAAAGTCGCAGCAAAGGCTGTAGCTGGGACTGTAGTGGGGTTAAAACTGTAACCGGCTCCAGTTTCTTCATTGTAAGGGTTAAAGGTCTCAAATTTGGGGTGCAATGCTTTGAATGCTTTAAGACACTGTGGTAAAAATTTGGTTAAATTTGAACAATTCCTTCATAGTTTTTCACATATTCAGTAATAAAGTGTGCACTGTTTAAAATTTAAAGAGGCAGTAACTGTTTTGTTTAAAAACGTTTTTTGTACTTTATTGACAAGTTTAAGCCTGTTTAACATGTCTGTGCCTTCAGATAAACTATGTTCTGTATGTATGGAAGCCAATGTGTCTCCCCCTTCAAAATTGTGTGATAATTGTGCCATAGCGTCCAAACAAAGTAAGGACAGTACTGCCACAGATAGTAAAGTTGCCCAAGATGATTCATCAGATGAAGGGAGTAGACATAGTTCTACATCATCTCCTTCTGTGTCTACACCAGTTTTGCCCACGCAGGAGACCCCTAGTACTTCTAGCACGCCAATGCTTATTACTATGCAACAATTGACGGCAGTAATGGATAACTCCATAGCAAATATTTTATCCAAAATGCCTGCATATCAGAGAAAGCGCGATTGCTCTGTTTTAAACACTGTAGAGCAGGAGGGCGCTGATGATAATTGCTCTGTCATACCCTCACACCAATCTGAAGGGGCCATGAGGGAGGTTTTGTCAGATGCGGAAATTTCAGATTCAGGTAGAATTTCTCAACAGGCAGAACCTGATGTTGTGACATTTAAATTTAAATTAGAGCATCTCCGCGCACTGCTTAAGTAGGTGTTATCTACTCTGGATGATTGTGACAACCTGGTCATTCCAGAAAAATTGTGCAAGATGGACAAGTTCCTAGAGGTTCCGGTGCACCCCGACGCTTTTCCTATACCCAAGCGGGTGGCGGACATAGTGAATAAGGAGTGGGAGAAGCCCGGCATACCTTTTGTTCCCCCTCCTATATTTAAGAAATTATTTCCTATGGTCGACCCCAGAAAGGACTTATGGCAGACAGTCCCTAAGGTCGAGGGGGCAGTTTCTACACTAGCCAAGCGCACTACTATTCCTATAGAGGATAATTGTGCTTTCAAAGATCCTATGGATAAAAAATTGGAGGGTTTGGTTAAAAAGATTTTTGTACAGCAAGGTTACCTCCTGCAACCTATTTTGTGCATTATTCCTGTCACTACAGCAGCGTGGTTCTGGTTCGAGGAACTAGAAAAGTCGCTCAGTAGAGAGACTCCGTATGAGAAGGTTATGGACAGAGTTCACGCACTTAAGTTAGCTAATTCCTTTATTTTAGATGCCGCTTTGCAGTTAGCTAGATTAGCGGCGAAAAATTCGGGGTTTGCAATTGTGGCACGCAGAGCGCTCTGGCTAAAGTCTTGGTCAGCGGATGTATCTTCCAAGACAAAATTGCTTAATATCCCTTTCAAGGGTAAAACTCTTTTTGGGCCAGAATTGAAAGAGATTATCTCAGACATCACTGGGGGTAAGGGCCACGCCCTCCCACAAGATAGGCCTTTCAAAGCCAAGAATAAGTCTAATTTTCGTTCCTTTCGCAATTTCAGGAACGGACCGGCCTCCAACTCTGCAGCCTCTAGACAAGAGGGTAATGCTTCGCAAACCAAACCAGCTTGGAAACCGATGCAAGGCTGGAACAAGGGTAAGCAGGCCAAGAAACCTGCTGCTGCTAACAAAACAGCATGAAGGAGTAGCCCCCGATCCGGGACCGGATCTAGTAGGGGGCAGACTCTCTCTCTTCGCTCAGGCTTGGGCAAGAGATGTTCAGGACCCCTGGGCACTAGAAATAGTTTCTCAGGGTTATCTTCTGGAATTCAAGGAACTACCCCCAAGGGGAAGGTTCCACATGTCTCACTTATCTTCAAACCAAATAAAGAGACAGGCATTCTTACATTGTGTAGAAGACCTGTTAAAGATGGGAGTGATACACCCAGTTCCAACGGCGGAACAAGGAATGGGATTTTACTCAAATCTGTTTGTAGTTCCCAAAAAAGAGGGAACTTTCAGACCAATTCTGGATTTAAAGATCCTAAACAAATTTCTCAGAGTGCCATCGTTCAAAATGGAACCCATTCGAACGATTTTACCTACAATCCAGGAGGGTCAATTTATGACTACCGTGGATCTAAAGGATGCGTATCTACATATTCCTATCCACAAAGATCATCATCAGTTCCTAAGGTTCACCTTTCTGGACAAACATTACCAGTTTGTGGCTCTCCCATTCGGGCTAGCCACTGCTCCAAGGATTTTCACAAAGGTACTCGGGTCCCTTCTAGCGGTTCTAAGACCAAGGGGCATTGCAGTGGCACCTTACTTGGACAACATTCTGATACAAGCGTCGTCTCTTTCAAAGGTAAAGGCTCACACAGACATCGTTCTGGCCTTTCTCAGATCTCACGGATGGAAAGTGAACATAGAAAAAAGTTCCCTGTCTCCGTTGACAAGAGTTCCTTTCTTGGGGACAATAATAAATTCTTTAGAAATGAAGATTTTCCTGACAGATGTCAGAAAGTCAAAATTTCTAAGCGCTTGTCAAGTTCTTCATTCTGTTCCACGTCCTTCCATAGCTCAGTGCATGGAAGTAGTAGGGTTGATGGTTGCAGCAATGGACATAGTTCCTTTTGTGCGAATTCATCTAAGACCATTACAACTGTGCATGCTGAAACAGTGGAATGGGGACTATACAGACTTGTCTCCAGTGATTCAAGTAGATCAGAAGACCAGAGACTCACTCCGTTGGTGGCTAACCCAGGACCACCTGTCCCAGGGAATGAGTTTCCGCAGACCAGAGTGGGTCATCGTCACAACCGACGCCAGTCTAGTGGGCTGGGGCGCGGTCTGGAACTCCCTGAAAGCTCAGGGGCTATGGTCTCGGGAAGAGTCTTTCTCCCGATAAACATTCTGGAACTGAGAGCGATATTCAATGCTCTCAAGGCTTGGCCTCAACTAGCAAAGGCCAGATTCATAAGATTCCAATCAGACAACATGACGACTGTTGCTTACATCAATCATCAGGGGGAACAAGGAGTTCCCTGGCGATGAGAGAAGTGACCAAAATCATAAAAGGGGCGGAGGATCACTCCTGCCACCTATCTGCGATACACATCCCAGGAGTGGAAAACTTGGAGGCGGATTATCTGAGTCGTTAGACATTCCATCCGGGGGAGTGGGAACTCCACCCGGAGATCTTTGCCCAGTTGACTCAATTATGGGGCATTCCAGGCATGGATCTAATGGCGTCTTGTCAGAACTTCAATGTTCCTTGCTACGGGTCCAAGGCGACTCTAGTGGATGCATTAGTAGCTCCTTGGACCTTCAACCTAGCTTATGTGTTTCCACCGTTTCCTCTCATTCCCAGGCTGGTAGCCAGGATCAAGCAGGAGAAGGCCTCGGTGATCTTGATAGCTCCTGCGTGGCCACGCAGGACTTGGTATGCAGACCTGGTAAATATGTCATCGGCTCCATCATGGAAGCTACCTTTGAGACAGGATCTTCTAGTACAAGGTCCATTCGAACATCCAAATCTAGTTTCCCTTCAGCTAACGGCTTGGAAATTGAACGCTTGATTTTATCTAAGCGTGGGTTTTCGGATTCTGTAATAGATACTCTGATACAAGCTAGAAAACCTGTAACTAGGAAGATTTACCATAAAATATGGAAAAGATATATCTGTTGGTGTGAATCCAAGGGATTCTCATGGAGTAAGATCAAAATTCCTAGGATCCTTTCTTTTCTCCAAGAAGGTTTGGATAAGGGATTATCAGCGAGTTCTCTAAAGGGACAGATTTCTGCTTTATCTGTCTTATTACACAAACGACTGGCAGCTGTGCCTGATGTTCAAGCTTTTGTTCAGGCTTTGGTCAGGATCAAGCCTGTTTACAGACCATTGACTCCTCCCTGGAGTCTGAATTTAGTTCTTTCAGTTCTTCAAGGGGTTCCGTTTGAACCTCTACATTCCATAGATATCAAGATGTTATCTTGGAAAGTTCTGTTTTTGGTTGCTATTTCTTCTGCTAGAAGAGTTTCTGAGTTATCTGCTCTGCAGTGTAATCCGCCCTATCTGGTGTTCCATTCAGATAAGGTTGTTTTGCGTACTAAACCTGGTTTCCTTCCAAAGGTTGTTTCCAACAAGAATATTAACCAGGAAATAGTTGTGCCTTCTTTGTGTCCGAATCCAGTTTCAAAGAAGGAACGTTTGTTACACAATCTAGATGTAGTTCGTGCTTTAAAGTTCTATTTAGAAGCAACAAAGGATTTCAGACAAACGTCTTCTCTGTTTGTCGTTTATTCTGGCAAGAGGAGAGGTCAAAAAGCTACTGCTACCTCTCTTTCCTTTTGGCTGAAAAGCATCATCCGATTGGCTTACGAGACTGCCGGACGGCAGCCTCCTGAACGCATCACAGCTCACTCTACTAGGGCTGTGGCTTCCACATGGGCCTTCAAGAACGAGGCTTCTGTTGATCAGATATGTAAGGCAGCGACTTGGTCTTCCCTGCACACTTTTGCCAAATTCTACAAATTTGATACTTTTGCTTCTTCGGAGGCTATTTTTGGGAGAAAGGTTTTGCAAGCCGTGGTGCCTTCCATTTAGGCAACCTGATTGGCTCCCTCCCTTCATCCGTGTCCTAAAGCTTTGGTATTGGTTACCACAAGTTATGGATGATGCCGTGGACCGGACACACCAATGTTGGAGAAAACAGAATTTATGCTTACCTGATAAATTACTTTCTCCAACAGTGTGTCCGGTCCACGGCCCGCCCTGGTTTTTTTAATCAGGTTTGATGAATTTATTTCTTTAACTACAGTCACCACGGCACCCTATAGTTTCTCCTGTTTTTCTCCTGTCCATCGGTCGAATGACTGGGGTGGGCGGAGCCTAGGAGGGACTATATGGACAGCTTTTGCTGTACTCTTTGCCATTTCCTGTTGGGGAAGAGATATTCCCACAAGTTATGGATGACGCCGTGGACCGGACACACCGTTGGAGAAAGTAATTTATCAGGTAAGCATAAATTCTGTTTTTATGGCGGTTCTTATGAAGCGATCTGTAAACAGCTGGGCCCATAGGCTTACAATCTAAGGGGTTCAAGAGGAAAGCAAGGGCGTTAGGAAAGGTTAGTGTTGGTTGTATGCATCCCTGAATAGTAAAGTTTTTAGGGAGTGCTTGAAGCTGTTAAAACTAGGGGAGAGTCTTATGGAGCGAGGCAGGGAATTCCACAAGATGGGGGCCAGTCTGGAGAAGTCCTGTAAATGGGAATGTGAGGAAGTAACAAGAGAGGAGGAGAGGAGGAGATCCTGAGCTGATCGAAGGGGACGGGAGGGAGAGTATCTAGAGACAAGTTCTGAGATGTAGGGGGGAGCAGTGCAGTTGAGAGCTTTATATGTCAGGGTGAGGATTTTATGTTTAATCTTAGAGGCAAGAGGAAGCCAGTGAAGGGATTGGCAGAGAGGTGCAGCAGATGAAGAGCGACGAGTAAGGAAGATGAGCCTGGCAGAGGCATTCATAATGGATTGTAAAGGAGCTATTCGGCAGCTAGGTAGACCAGAGAGGATGGAATTGCAGTAGTCGAGGCGGGAAAGGATGAGAGAGTGGATTAAAATCTTGGTTGTATCTTGTGTAAGGAAATGTCTAATTTTAGCAATGTTTTTAAGGTGGAAGCGGCAGGCTTTAGCCAAGGACTGAATGTGAGGAGTGAAGGAAAGATCTGAGTCAAGTGTGACCCCAAGACATCGGTCGTGCGGGGTAGGGGTAATGATGGAATTATCAACAGTTATAGAAATTTTGGGGGTGGAGACATTGGGAGAAGGGGGAAAAATAAGGAGTTCAGTTTTGGAGAGATTTAGCTTAAGGTAGTGAGAGGACATCCAAGATGAGATGTGAGAAAGACAGTTAGCGACACGGGTTAGTAAGGAAGGAGGTAGGTCTGGTGCAGAGAGGTAGATTTGTGTGTCATCGGCATACAAATAGTATTGAAACCCATGGGACTTTATTAAGGAACCTAGTGACGATGTGTAGATTGAAAAGAGAAGGGGACCAAGGACAGAGCCTTGAGGTACCCCAACAGAAAGTGGTAACGGGGCAGAGGATGCTCCGGAGAAGGCTACACTAAATGTACGGTTAGTCAGATAGGAAGAGAACCACGAGAGAGCTGTGTCACAGATGCCGAAGGATTGGAGGGTTTGGAGCAGAAGAGGGTGGTCAACAGTGTCAAAGGCTGCAGACAGGTTAAGGAGGATAAGCAGAGAGAAGTGGCCTTTGGATTTTGCTGTAAGTAGGTCATTGGTAACCTTGACAATTGCTGTCTCTGTAGAGTGATGGGAACGAAATCCAGATTGCAGTGGGTCAAGAAGAGAGTTTAGTGTAAGGAAATGGGATAGACGTGCGTAAACTAGCTTTTCGAGGAGCTTTGAGGCAAGAGGGAGTAGGGAAATAGGGCGGTAATTGGAAGGGGAGGTTGGATCAAGGGAAGGTTTTTTGAGGATAGGTGTGACCAGTGCATGTTTTAGAGATGAGGGAAATATACCAGTGCTGAGGGAGAGGTTGAAAATGTGTGTGAGTATGGGGGTGAGGGTAGAAGAGAGGCAGGGGAGTAGCTGTGAGGGGATGGGGTCAAGGGGCAGGTAGTGAGGTGGGAGGACAGTATAAGGGCAGAAACTTCATCCTCATTAACAGGGGCAAAAGAGCTGCATTTTTGGATATTTGGGTTGTGGGTGATCGTGAGCTTTTGAGGGGGTGGGAGATTGGTAGTATGTTGAGAGCTGATTTTGCTTCTGATGGAGTCAATTTTGTTTTTGAAGTGGCTTGCAAAATCTTGAGCTGAGAGAGAGGTTGTGTTAGGAGGTGGGGGTGGGCGGAGAAGAGTGTTGAACGTGGAGAACAGACGTTTAGGGTTAGAGGAAAGAGTAGAGATGAGATTAGAAAAATATTGTTGCTTATAAAGATTAAGGGCAGAATAGTAGGAGTTCAGGATGAACTTGTAGTGAAGAAAGTCAGCTGAACTCTGAGATTTCCTCCAATGTCGCTCAGCAGTACGGGAGCATCTGCGTAGGTATCGTGTCAGAGGAGTATGCCAGGGCTGAGGATGAGAGTTTGGTTTCTGAGCTAAGGTTGGAGGGGCCAGAGTTTCAATGACCGATGTAAGGGTGGAATTATACTGGCAGATAGATTGGTCAGGGCAGGAAAAGGAGGTGATGGATGAGAGGAGAGGTTTGAGAGAGCTAGCGAGCTGATGCAGATCTAGTGACTTAGTTCTTCTGTGAGGTTTGGTGTGAGGGGTAGAGGGAGGGGGAGTTGTTGGTCGGGAAGTGATGTTGCAAGTTAGGAAATGATGGTCAGAGAGAGGAAAAGGGGAGTTTGTTAAATTTGAAAGAGTGCATCGATAGGTGAAAATCAGATCAAGGGAATGACCATCTTTGTGAGTGGGAGAGTCAGTCCATTGTGACAGGCCGAAAGAGGAAGTCAGTTGAAGAAGTTGTATTGCAGAGGAGGCATTGGGATTGTCAAGAGGGATGTTAAAGTCACCAAGAATGAGGGCAGGGGTGTCTGAGGAAAGGAAATAATGAAGCCTGGCAGCAAAGTGATCTAAAAATTGAGTTGGGGAGCCAGGGGGGCGGTATATGACTGCAAGACGTATAGAGAGGGGAGAGAATAACCGAATCATGTGTGCTTCAAATGAAGAAAATGTGAGTGAAGAGAAGGGCTGTATTTGTTGGAAGGTGCAACGAGAGGAAAGTAAAATACCGACGCCACCTCCTTGTCTATTGCCAGACCTAGGAGTGTGGCTGAAATGGAGATCCCCATGTGACAGTGCAGCAGTGGATGCTGTGTCTGAAGCAGAGAGCCAGGTTTCTGTAAGAGCCAGAAGGTTAAGAGAGTGGGAGATAAAGAGATCATGGATAGAAGTGAGCTTGTTGCAAACAGAGCGAGAGTTCCAGAGTGCAAAAGTGAAGGGGGAGGGGTTTTTAGATGTAAGAGGAATGCGATTAAGGATACCAGAGTTTAGTTTATGAAGTCTATTGAAAGGCACACAAGGATGCGAAAGGCTAGGAGGTTGTGAGGGACCAGGATTAGGGGAGATGTCGCCAGCAGCTAGTATGAGCAAGAGGGAGAGTGACATGAGATGAGAAGCAGATTTGCAGTAATGAGACTGTTGTTTGGCTGGAGTGCAGGGGAGAGAGTGTTTAGGAATAGGTAAAGTTCATGAGTACAAAAGTAAGGTGAGTATAAGAGAGATGGGCTAATGAACAGTGCAGGTGGAGAGGGAGAAGGAGTAAGTGAGTAAGGTAGTTTGTTATAGAGACAAGAGGTAGCAAAAAGGAATATGAAGATATTGAGCATTATTATGAAAGTGGGAGCCATGTATAAATCCTCTATAAAAATAAATAAATAAATAAAAAATGGAAAAAAAATGAAATTATTCCATACTTAAAACTAGCTTATGTACTTACAATCTTAATGGAAATTGATTTTCTAATATCAAAAGCAGGTATTTAGTTACAAAAGGGAAACAAGGGATAGGTACCTTTTTAGAATATTACATTTAATTTACACAATAACAGTGTCCCATATAACTATTTTGCCAATATTTTTTTTATCAGAGGTGCAATATAATATGACATATTGTTACTAATACTGCATTAACCTAAACACTCTAATTAAATTAGCATTTTTCTACTAGGTACATCTTTCATGTTGCATTATTAAGTAAATAGGTTTCTATATCCTGGACAGTTAAATGGACAGGCAAATACATATTTTACACTATGGAAAATAAACTATATCATTTATCAGAAGCAGATTTCTATTTTCCTACTGCAGATAGAAATAGAGAGAAGCATGTTCTGCAATTAAGAATCTATTAATTTAGCCCACCTATAAAATATCATTATTTCTTGCATCTAAAAAATATTTTAAAATATATTAGTTTTTTAATCAGGTTCCATTTTAGAACTCCTGCAGGCTGCATTATCCTTTATAGTAACAGTCCCTGCTCAATATTTATCCTTGTACAAGATTTAGCCTCACATCTTACATAACTAGGAGAAGTATTTACCTGCATCTAGCCCTATACTTGAAACGTTGGGAGAGAGGGGGTAATGCAACACAGTCTTAGCTGCCTGCATGAAAGACTCTTAATACACTCCAGAAAGGACAAAGAATAATATAGAAGGAGGCTACAGAAATAATGATGTAGCAGCTGTAAACAATTTTAAGATCAACAGTTCACTTATAACCCTTCAGACTCTACCTCATTGCTCCCTATCCTGATTACGGGGCCTAAATAGTGTCAGATCAGGACACACTTAGGGAGACTACCTGAAGGGTCAATTGGTCTTCAGACAAGTGAACTGCCCACCTTTCTTAACAACTGGATTTTATCTATCTTTGCATTATCTCTCTTCCCTAGTGACATGGAAATGAGGGATCTTGCAGTTTAGGAGGAGGAGTGGTGTCGGGTTCTATTTAATATTTTGAACTATCCTTCCTTCAGCGACATGACCTTCAAAATGTGTAATTGAAACCCTCTATCCCTTTCATCCCTCTCTCCATCAAACCCTGAGAGGAACCAGCCAACATTCCTAGCATACAACAATAAACTGGTAGGATGCTCAAGCCCTATCCCCTCTGCGGTGTTCTTCGATATTGAAACTGAGGGGAGGATACTACTTCCCGTCCAACAAGGTGCTCAGGGATACGCCCCTGTGCAGACGTAGAACAGTAATGGTATCCAGAAATCCTGGCACTCAAGAATTCATAGACACCGGTAAAAATTCATTGAACTTTGTTTCAAAATGTCTTAAAAACAAAAAGGGCACAGACATTGCACCATAAAAACAAAAATGTCCCTCCTCATAAGACACTTTTAATGCCCCTAGGGCACTTGATCACTGATAGATGTGAGAGTCGAGGCTGAAGCTTATATACATAGGATTTCTAATCAAATGAATGATGTCAATCACTAATTATTAACCCTCAATTTTTCATTATACATACTTGTTTATGCACACTCCTATTACTGATCTCTAATGCATAGCTTAGTTTCCTAATGTATTTTTAATTAACTGCATATAAAGTACCTACTCAGCACAACAGCATTTCCCTCTGATATAGGGACACAATGTATTGTTCCAAAAGAGATTCTGTTTTTTAAGTGAAATATCCAGAACACCTCCCTTTCGTTGGGCTGTGTGGTGTGAAAATGTTTTGCTATGGGTGTTTTTTAATCTGGATCATCTATAGCCCTAACATGTGTCCAAGAACCTATCCTTTAGGGGTCTCTTGGTTTTCCCTGTGTACTGTTTATTACAGCCTATACATGTTAGTAAATAAACCACATGTGTTGTATTGCAGTTAATGAAAAACCTGATGTCAAATTCCTTTTGTAATTCTTGTGATTTAAAATATGAGCCCTGTATGATATGTGTGCATGTTTTGCATCTAGAAGCTCCACATTTGAAACGTCCTTTTCTTCTTACAAGCTAGTTTGTGTTTGATATTTTTGGTAACATGGAAGGAGATAGAAGAATATTTCTAAGGGTCTTTGTCTTTTTTTTTGCAACAAAGTTGCAACCTTCCTTAATAATTTTAGTTAACACAGAATCATTATATTAAAATGGGTAAATGTTTGATTAAATTACAAATCTGGTTAAATTTAGAACTATATGTGGTGATGAATGTGGGTTTCTTAAAAAAAACATATTTATCTTGTTTATTTCTTCCTTTCTTGTATTGCAGGAGTTCTGATCTGGAATTGCATCTACTGCTATTTTTGTTTTCTTTAGTAGTTCCTCACTATAGCCCCTAGACATCATTCTCGTCATAGTTTCTTGTGCACAATTCTCATATACACCTTGGTCTGAACAGTTGTGTTTAACCCTAATTAGTTGGCTCTTGGGTGTAGATTTTAGAAAATTAGTTGGATGGCAGGATTGATATTTAAGTATTGTATTCCCTGCAGTGGGTTTACAAAACAATTCCACCATAATGTTCTGATCAATGTGATTTGGACTTAAAGTGACATCTAAAAAAAAATGAACTTTTCACTGCTATACTCCAATGTGAACCTCAAGTCCAACTCATTATGGTTAGCATAGTCAAAAAATAATAGGATAGAGTTATCATCGCCATCCCATCCCAGGACCAAATTGTCAATATAGCATCCATAGTATATGATTTTGTTCTTAAAGGGATTACTATCCCCAAAAATGTGCAAGAGCTACCACCAACTTAGGGTAGAGGTAGGCATATGATGGCACAAATTTAGCACCCATAGCCGTTCCACATCTTTGAATATAGTATTTTCCCTCAAAAAGGAAGAAATTGTGAGTAAGCAAGTACTCAATTGCCTGTACCAGAAATGCAATGGTTTCTTCACCATAATTAGAACAGTGTTGTAAAAAATAATTCACTGCTTTTAAACCTTTGATGTGTGGAATAGTAGTGTATAAGGATGTTACATCCAGAGACACTAATTTATAAGTATCTTTCCCAGTCATTGTGTCTAATGCTTTCATAAGGGAAGTAGTGTCCTAAATATAACTCCGTAGAGTCACCACTAGTGGTTGAAGAAAGGTATCCACTAAATCACTTAGTGATTCATTGAGAGAACCTATACCCGCCACAATGGGGTGCCCAGGAGGTTTTTTCAGGCTTTTATGTATTTTAGAGAAATAGTGTAAGATGGCTACAATAGGTGAATCAGGGACTAAAAGTCTGCCACCCTTTGCCCTATAACATTGTTGTTTAGTGCATAATCCACTATTTCCCCAAAAGTAAGTTCTTTAGTGGGATTTTAAGACCATGTTAGACATTTTAAGTAACAATTGGCATAATGCCACTTGTACATAATCATGAGAACAACAGTATTCTCTTCCTTATCTGAATCACATATAACAATATTGGTGTTGTTTTGTAGTTGCTTTAGAGCTATATTTTCTTTTTGTGAGAAATTGTCCCTGTGTGGGACTGTTTTAGTCTCTTCTTTTTCTTGCAATTTAGTTAATTGTATTTCTACAGTTTGCTGAAAAATCTCTAGGGCATTGCTCCTAGTTTGTACGGGGTAAAAGTTGCTTCTATTCTTAAAGTCTGATAGAGATATAGCTTTCTCAGATGGCCCATATCTAACATTCATGTTGTATGTATGGTGTAGTTCCTCTAGGTCTTTTACTGTACATATATCCTGAAAATTAAACGGGGCGTGAATAGTGTGAGAAAGATCACTCCCTTCATGGTCCACAGTCTCTTCACTTCCTTCTTGTTCAAGATCATGTGTTTCATTAAAGAAATGTTTTTTTAGAGTTAGGGAATGTACAAATTTATTGAAGTGTAAAATGCTCTGGAATAGGTTGAAATGACTGGTCAGAGCCTAGACCCTTAGACAAAACTGTACACTCTACATCACTTAAATTTATAATCAGACAAATTAATTACATTTTTTTGTACATATTTCCGTATATGCCTTGTTCTGGGCACCTGAGTGAATCGGAGTGGTGTTTGTTTTGTCATGTCTTGGTCTTTTTCTCTTTCTGAATCTCCCCCCTCTACGTACTTTTTTCTTGTTCTTAATATTTGACATAGTGGTGGTAATTTGTTTTTTGACTGATCACTAGTATAAGCCACAGGTACCTTTAGTGCAGACATAGGGGGGTAGTTATCAAAGCGTCTAATATGCAGCAATCGCGATGTCAAGTACGCTCGCCATAGTTCGACATACATCGCCGTCGCGGACCGTAATTACATTCGCCATAGTTATCAAAAAACACGTCCAAAATATGCGCGTCAAGTACGGTGCGAAGAGAAGCGGACTCTTGTGATCGAAGTCTCATCGATTCGAGCTTTTCCCAACTTTATTTATATGTCCAGTAAATTCAATGAACAGAGCACCTAATTTTTCAGCAGATGATATATATATATATATATATATATATTTATTTTTATTTGTATATTTATCTATATCTATATCTATGTACATATATATATATATTTTTGGCAATTTTATTTTTATTGTGCTATAGAATAGTAAATATAGCAAGTAGCTAGCTGACCGTTGAGCCTACTATGTGTTTCTGTTGTCTGTATTTTTATTCATTGCGATAAGTAAGGTCCAACACTGCACATACTAATTGTTAAAGAGAGGCATACTTGGAGCCTAATTCCTTCAAATCAAAAATTTCATTTCGTATGCTATAACGAATGCATTACATGCCCCCTCCCTAGTGTTAACGTAATTTCTAATTTACTTCTTTCTTTTGCAGCATCATATAGATAGATATATATCTATCTGTATTTATATATATGAAGGGTATAGGAAACGACTAATATCTACACCAGTGGGAGCTAGCTTACCTTCAAGCCTTTATTTTTTTCTTTCTATAGTAATTAATTGCGACAAGTTAGGTCCCACACTGTGCTCAAAATAGAGAGACACACTTGTAGCCAAATTAATTAAAGGCATTTTTTTCTTGTTATATATTGGATCTAATGCATTTTTTATGTCGACCTCCCCCCCCCCCCCCCCCACATTGTGTACATCTAATTTTATAATAGATTTCTGTTTCTTTTGCCACATCATATCTAGATATATAGAGAGCAAGACAGAGCGAGAGCAAGAGAGAGAGAGAGACAGAGAGAGATGTCTATCTATCTATTTTTATATATATATTAATATATCTGTATCTATCACTTTATATTTCTCTGTATGTATGTACATATGTTTCTATGTCATTTTAAAATATAATGTTAATGTATGTATGTATGTATGTATATATGTATATATATACAGGGAGTGCAGAATTATTAGGCAAGTTGTATTTTTGAGGATTAATTTTATTATTGAACAACAACCATGTTCTCAATGAACCCAAAAAACTCATTAATATCAAAGCTGAATAGTTTTGGAAGTAGTTTTTAGTTTGTTTTTAGTTATAGCTATTTTAGGGGGATATCTGTGTGTGCAGGTGACTATTACTGTGCATAATTATTAGGCAACTTAACAAAAAACAAATATATACCCATTTCAATTATTTATTTTTACCAGTGAAACCAATATAACATCTCAACATTCACAAATATACATTTCTGACATTCAAAAACAAAACAAATCAGTGACCAATATAGCCACCTTTCTTTGCAAGGACACTCAAAAGCCTGCCATCCATGGATTCTGTCAGTGTTTTGATCTGTTCACCGTCAACATTGCGTGCAGCAGCAACCACAGCCTCCCAAACACTGTTCAGAGAGGTGTACTGTTTTCCCTCCTTGTAAATCTCACATTTGATGATGGACCACAGGTTCTCAATGGGGTTCAGATCAGGTGAACAAGGAGGCCATGTCATTAGGTTTTCTTCTTTTATACCCTTTCTTGCCAGCCACGCTGTGGAGTACTTGGACGCATGTGATGGAGCATTGTCCTGCATGAAAATCATGTTTTTCTTGAAGGATGCAGACTTCTTCCTGTACCACTGCTTGAAGAAGTTGTCTTCCAGAAACTGGCAGTAGGACTGAGAGTTGAGCTTGACTCCATCCTCAACCCGAAAAGGCCCCACAAGCTCATCTTTGATGATACCAGCCCAAACCAGTACCCCACCTCCACCTTGCTGGTGTCTGAGTCGGACTGGAGCTCTCTGCCCTTTATCAATCCAGCCACGGGTCCATCTATCTGGCCCATCAAGACTCACTCTCATTTCATCAGTGCATAAAACCTTAGAAAAATCAGTCTTGAGATATTTCTTGGCCCAGTCTTGATGTTTCAGCTTGTGTGTCTTGTTCAGTGGTGGTCGTCTTTCAGCCTTTCTTGCCTTGGCCATGTCTCTGAGTATTGCACACCTTGTGCTTTTGGGCACTCCAGTGATGTTGCAGCTCTGAAATATGGCCAAACTGGTGGCAAGTGGCATCTTGGCAGCTGCACGCTTGACTTTTCTCAGTTCATGGGCAGTTATTTTGCGCCTTGGTTTTTCCACACGCTTCTTGCGACCCTGTTGACTATTTTGAATGAAACGCTTGATTGTTCGATGATCACGCTTCAGAAGCTTTGCAATTTTAAGAGTGCTGCATCCCTCTTCAAGATATCTCACTATTTTTGACTTTTCTGAGCCTGTCAAGTCCTTCTTTTGACCCATTTTGCCAAAGGAAAGGAAGTTGCCTAATAATTATGCACACCTGATATAGGGTGTTGATGTCATTAGACCACACCCCTTCTCATTACAGAGATGCACATCACCTAATATGCTTAATTGGTAGTAGGCTTTCGAGCCTATACAGCTTGGAGTAAGACAACATGCATAAAGAGGATGATGTGGTCAAAATACTCATTTGCCTAATAATTCTGCACTCCCTATATATATATATATATATATATATATATATATATATATATATATATATATATATATATATATATATATATATATATATATATATATATATATATGTACATACATACAAAGAGAGAGAGATATGAAGTTATAGATATTAATAGATACTTAAAAAAAATATATATATATATATATTTATATGTTTTAATTCATATATACTTTTAATTAATAAATTGAACACCAATATCATAGAATAAATTTTCAAGAGACAATACCAACCTTGAACTCTTCTCAAAGGAAAACCAAGCACATTTATGTACGTTCCGAATTATCATTTAAAATTCCATTTAGAATTATTTTAAAAATTAATATTAACTTTAAAAATTAATATTAACCTTTTAAATTACAGTCAGTTGACCGTTGTCTTTTATGTCTCTAGGTAGGAGGATGAGAGTATAAATTTACTAAGCCTTAAAAAGTGGTGTATTTGATTCAATTTCTAGTGCTTGCCTTATCCTCACAAGTTTCCCCACCATATATACAATTTATGTCAAAAATATATTTTAGCCGTGTTATTGAAGTTTTTGTAATTGTTCAATAAGGGTGTAGCTACATACTCAAAACTTAATATCTGAAGCATGAACATTAATTTTTCATATTTACTTTCACTTGACTCCTCAGATAACCTATTCTATGTGAAATAGCAATGGAGATGCGATAGTCAATCATATAACAATTCAAATATTACAAATATCTTGCGGACCTGATACGACAGTGTGGATCAGGTCCGCAAGACCTTGCTGAATATCCTTTCTCTATTCAGCATTGCAACAGCAGGTCTTGTGAGCTCCTGCTGCAACGCCGTACCCTGCAGACTTGAGGATAATTGATGACCAGAAGGTAGTGTCAATCAACACGATGGTACTGTATCATTTGTAATTGTTGCGATTACTGTCCGCCTCATAAGATCTGGTGGACAGTGTTATCGATCATCAGTCTTTATACTGCTGCTCCCTATTTTACTATTTCTTTTGATTCTTAATAATTGCCAGAAACACGTCCCCTTATGTGCTTTCATTTATATATATTTGCAGCTATATATTTTTATATACTGCAGCTATATATTTTTTGAAATTGTTGCATATTTATACTTATTTACCATGTTTTTTTCCATGTCACTAGAAATTAATCTTTAAATCAATACAGTGAGACAGTAATAACTGCAATAAACTAATTTTTTAATTTTTCTTTTGTTATATTTTTTTTATAAATAACCCAAACCAAAACCAAAACACCAAAACAATCAAATATCATTTAGCGCCTGCTGCATATGACGAACTGCCCTAGCAACTGCGCGTAGGGCCTCTGCAAGTTCGTCAAAGACCGGCTGCAGAAATGGTCCAGTTTGTGTCCCCTGATCTCGATCTAGAAAAATAACCAAATAATGTATGTTATAGAAATAATTTATCAATATCGAATTTGGAAAACAGTATATTTTTCACTTACATTCCACTATAGGCACCTCCTCTTCTTCCTCCCTTGGCAATGCTTCATCGATAAATAACTCCCCCTCCTCTTCCTCAAAAGGCGGCATCTCCTCCTCCCCCCCCCTAGCCACCTCCACTGCTGGTGGAATTATCCCCAGTACTTGGTCGTCTGTAAGAGATGAAACATAGTAATGAATAAGTATTAGTCAGATCAATGTCCAATACTAAATTGTACGATTCTTTCATTAAAAAAAATGTTCAAAGTCTCCAAAATATTAATTTTTTGGAATAATTTTATAAATACATAAACTGTAATTTAAAAATATACATTTTCCCTTTCATCTTTTATAAAGAGATTATAAATGTTTTCAATCATGATAGTTTAATTCATTCTTCTATTTCTAAGAAAAGCATATCTAGATATTCTTCGTAGTTGAAGATTTGTTAATGATCAGAGATGTCTTGATTAAATGCCAAATCCATATGCAATGTGATAACTTCCTCAAATGATAGATATAGAATTAAGTAAATGGATTTCAACTATATTGTCAATGTTTAAAATTATTCCAATCTTTTTTGTAAAATTGGAAAGAAAATGTTTGTTTTTATTGTCCTTTCAACATGCTGGCTTTAATAACATTTAAAATATTACAAATTGTAAAGTTATATTTTTAAAACATACTATGATAATTTGTAAGTTACCTTGGATATCAGGGACTTCAGCTCTCCCTGAATCCACATGAGGTGCTGTGATGTACCTCATCGGCAACGGTGGTGAGGAGTGGTTGCTCCTGGGCGTTTCCATAGATACTGGCCGCATGTATCTTGGCACTAGATCACGCCTGCGATCTGTGAAAATATAAATGTTTATGTACACATTAGATACAGGTTATATATTATTGTTATGTATCTTCAGCATCCATGTATGTAAATTGCCCCCCCAAAAAATAAAAAAATTGAGAGATAACGAGCAATATCTTGCTCTCTCTTGTCTCTCCCTCTCTCTCTTGTCTTCCACTCTATCGTCTTTATCTCTCTCATCTGTCTTTCTTTCTCTCTCTCGTCTTATCTCTCTCTCTCTGTCTCTTTCTGTCTCTTTCTGTCTCTCTCTCTGTCTCTCTAGATATCGATATATAGATATATAGTTCTATATACCTATCAATATCTAAATAGATATATATATATATATATATATATATAAAGATATATAGATATATAGACAGATAAAAACTGATATTCTATATATGTTTAAACTTTAAAGGGACACTGAACCCAAATGTTTTCTTTTGTAATTTAGAAAGAGCATGCAATTTTAAGCAACTTTCTAATTTACTCCTATTATCAATTTTTCTTCCTTCTCTTGCTATCATTATTTGAAAAAGATGGCATCTAAGCTTTTTGTTTTGTTTCAGTACTCTGGACAGCACTTTTTTATTGGTGGATAAATTTATCCACCAATCAGCAAGGACAACCCAGGTTGTTCACCAAAAATTTGCCGGCATCTAAACTTACATTCTTGCATTTCAAATAAAGATACCAATAGAATGAAGAAAATTTGATAATAGGAGTAAATTAGAAAATTGCTTAAAATCTCATGCTCAATCTGAATCACGAAAGAAAATTATTGGGTACAGTGTCCCTTTAATGAACATGATGGAGCATGAACATTTTTTTTTACATTCTATATTATATATATGGATAATATAGGTAAGGTTGAACTAAAAAATAGTATTGCATTGACCCTCAACACAAATTTTTTTTTTTGGCTATGATTTTTTGAATTAGAGTAAATTAAATACATAGAAAGAAAAAAATGTCCGGATAAATATTAAATTGTATTCTTCAAAAAATGTAATGTATTCCTGTAACACAGGAAAATAAAAAAAAATAAGTTATTAATCAATGAACAATAAATGTAATTGATGATTGCTTGCGTCATTTAAGTCTCCCTCATATAAACTTCTGATATACGTACATATACGGACAAGCGCTCTTAACGCTTCATAGCGTTCACGCTCCCGTCGCCGAAGGTCAGAAAACCTTCGCAGGCAGCTGCGACGTGTCCTGGTGATACCGGACACCCTCCTCATCCTCCGCATCATCTCATAGATGATGCAGTCTCTGTCCTCATGTATCATCCCCCGTACACCGCCTATGCGACGGGGAAAGTATCGATTCATCCCGTAAACCAATATTAATAATTCACCCTGGGTGAACGGTACAGACATTATTGCAATATCAATCCAAAATAATTTATGATTTTTTTTTCAAAGTGCGACATACATATATCAATAATAGAGAAATATCATTGGTTGTTGTAAGTGTACATAAAAATATCAATATTTGGTTGGCGGATTATATGTAGCACGTGTTCCTGACTAATAAACATGCAATTGACCTTTTCAAATGATATCATACATGCGCCACTAATTACTCTCATGACAATCACAAACTATAAATGTCAAATACGAGATTTACATAGGATTGTCTTGAATCATAATATTCCTGTTTACTGTCAATTTTTTTTTCAAAACTAATTGTGGTATATTGCTGTCGCCTTAAAAAATAAAAATATGTGTATTTAAAAATGTCAAGATTCACTAAGGCCTAAATGTTATTTGTTTACAATGAATATCTTTCTCAATAAACATCCAAAATAATCTAACGATGGCGCTGTATAAATAAGTGCAAATTGTAATCCGTCATGATAGTCTGTAGGATGTCATACTTGTCTACTAGTATAAATATTTTGACGTATAGAGGATGAACATTCATTCCAAACACAAACATTAACAATTCGGCCTGAGTGAATATTGACAATATCAACTACAAAAATATCTCATATATTAGTGCGACGGCGATATACAAAATAAAGACAAATTTGATTGGTTCTTGGCTGTAAATACATATGATATTCGGTTGGCTGATTGCATGTCTCACGTGTTCAACATTACTACCGGTTCTAAAAACAAAAACAAATATTCGGTACGCTGTTTAAATGTCTCACGGGTTCATAACTCCTTAACATAAAAAAATCATGCGACAGTATTAAAGCTTAACATAAAAAAATCATGAGACAGTATTAAAGCAAGGCAAATAAAATTATTTTACTTACGGTTTATTCAAATATCGAATTGTGAGATTGCCTGTATTCATGCGGGTACAAAGTATAAGCAAATATTTAGAGATCCCTCTCCTGTCGGACAATAGACAAAAAGTAAAATAAGCTGACCCCTTTTATAGACAAATATGACACACTGTAGACACGTATGACACACTATAGACAAGTATGACACACTGTAGACAAGTATGACGGATTCATCGTCATCAAATAATTTATACTGCGACATCAATATAATTTAAAACTTTATCTGCGATAGCTTTGCAGAGACATCCAAAGATCCTTATTATTCGATCATTAAAGTAAACGGGCGTCATAAATGACGAAATTATATTAATAATATTCAATTTGTTACAATTACAATAAGAAATGTCAATTGTTAACTGCTAATTGAAATTTTTTATTCTAAGTCTATAAAAGGAAATCTAAAATGGAGTCAAATCACCTATGCTTTACAAGAGCTGTAGGTGCAACAGAGTTACTATTTATTGAGAGAGATTATTTATTTATTCATTTATTCTCTTGCTGCTATTTTTATCTTGTGATGTCTGCGCCTGGTAAAACAAAGTCAGGGCGCAGAGTGCAATTTAATTTTGAGCAGAACCAGATTTTAGTGACCCTTGTTTTAGAACATTATGATTTTATTATTGGTTCTAAAGCCCATAAGACCTCGCTGTCCAGGAAATCTGCTATTTGGACAGCAATCGCCGACAGTGTGTCCGCCGAAGGGAATCATCCCAAAACGGTGGACAACTGTAAGAAGCGATTTTCGGACATCAAAAGACGATTAAAGGCCAAGCTGGCTAGGGAGTTACAGTCTGCACGTCGGACCGGTGGTGGCGAGCCATATGTGGCTGAACTTAGAGAATATGAAGTTCAGCAGCGGGAGAAGCTGGGACCAAACATGACGCTCGGTCTGGATTTAGTGGGGCATGATACTGACGAGTTGGCAGGTAAGATGATATTTATAGAAATATTCCTGTGGCACATTTTTTTTAATGTTCCATCAAAGGTTTTTTAGAGGGACATAACACCAACATTTTTTATTTTATGAATTTGAAAGAGAATATAATGTAAAACATCATTTTAAGTTACTTATATTATCTATTTTTTTGAATATTTTTTAATATTATTTGATGAAAAGCATATCTATATATGCTCAATAGCTGCTGATTGGATGCTGCACATAGAAGCATCATGTGATTGGAACAACATTGTGCATTGCTTTTGCTTCAAATAATGAAATTTTAGAAATTGAGAAAAAGAAAATATTAAAGTCAATAGGAATGTGTTTAACATTTATATTATCAATATGAATCATGAAATAAAGAATTTCATTTTAATGCCCCTTTTAAGATCATTATGTGCAATATTAGTCTTAATTTTTTTTAAAATTTTTTTTTGTTGAAGCATCTACCAGTGCAGCAGCTGCTGTTGCTGCTGCTGCTACAGATAGTGAAGATGCTGCTGATGGTGATGAAACACTACTATTGCCCGTCAGTATCCACACTGAATCCAGCCACAGCTTCTCCTTGGCCGCCACGCACCCGGACATTATGTGCAGCACCCCTGATGTAGCAAGCATTGGCCGATCTACAGGTATGTTTACTATTATTAGCTTGATATTTATTTATTTTTTAAGTGGTATGATTGTTCAATTTTCTAAATATGTATATTCATTTTTATTTATCTAGTTGATGTCCGAAGGGCTTTAGGACCACCTCCAAGATCTACGATCTCCTCCTCAGGTAAAATAAATAAAATAAATAAATAAATATTTAAAAATATTATCTTTCTTTGCAAATCCTGAATGTAAGCTTAAAAGACAGGCCATTTGGGATTTAGAACCTGGGTAACGCTTATTGATTGTTGTCTATATGTAAACATCCAATAAAAAAAATGGTTGACCTTTTATTGAAAATTTATGTGCCTGCTTGTAATATTTCTTTTTTAAAGATTTTCAAGGAAAGACAAAAAGAAAAATAATCATTATAGATAATAGGATTAAATAATAATCTTGCTTAATATGTCATGATCTATCTGAATCATGTAAGTTTAGTTCATACTAGACTATCACTGTAATTATATTTACATATATTTTAATTTACAATTCTATGCAAATTAAAATGAATGTAAGGTTTGGATAATCACCTGTGTATGGCATGACCATTCTTTGAGGCCTATTTAAAAAATGTGTGTCGGACATGATCCAACTGTGCTGATCAGGTCTGACAGACATAGCCGAATGTGAAGAGCAATACATTCTCAGAACTCAGAGCAGGTGGACAGGGTTATGGAGCTGTGGTCTTTAGACTGTTGCTTCATAAGTGTTGTTTGCCAAGAGTCTGAATACTCCCAATAAAAACGGCCCTTAAAGCTACTTACGGAGCTTGATAAATGGACCTCTATATCTCTCTCTCTCTTATGTATTAAACGACAAATGGAGTTGTAGGTACCAAGTTTATTGCGAGCATGCAGGATTTAAAGAAAATGCAGTTATAAACAAACGTATAAAGAATGCTGCTCCATACCCTTGACGCTATTCACCACAATTGAGTCTGATCTTGTTTATTGAACAACACATGCTGACGGCCCATTGTCCGTTACTCTGAAGGGGCCATTCTCTACATTCAGTGAGTTATTGTGGACATGATCTGCACTGTTGGATCATGTCCAACAGAACAAAGAAAAATACTCCTAGAATATATTCTCTGTGCATCATCATTGTCAATACGCAAACTTATCACACCATTAGTGGTGCTTGTAATCATGTCATTGATTAATAAACAATCTAATCAGATTTTGATATTGTTGAATTTCTAAAATTGATGTGTTAACAATGATGTTGTAGGGTGAATAATTTATTAAAAAGTTGAATATGAAATATTTTTGATAATAAGCCCCTTTACAAGTAGAAATGAATATACACATTCTTATTTATTTTATACATTTAAGATAACATACAATATACAAATCAGTAATGTTCAAATACTGTGTCTTACAAATTTGATTGTGTTATGATTTATTTAAGATATATGTTTAATATCATATGCATTTAATACTTCCAAATACATTAATTTAACAAAAATATATTTTTCCTTTTTCATTTTTTTAGATGCCGAGCATGCATTACTGACTTCGGAGGAGATCGACTGTTGTCTTCGTGAGCTGAGAGATTTCACAGAGGAGTCGTCCCTGGGAGAGACCCTATTTCCAGAATCACAGGATCAGGGAATTTCCCAGGGAACATCAGAAATAGATTCTCTCAGCCGTTCTGCCCCTCCTGACCCCGAACAACCAGCTGCTTTGGACCCTGGTGACCCTCATGCCCCTGTTGGTCATGCCCCATCAGCTCATGGCCGTGCTGATCCTGGCCACCGACTGCCTCGCATCTCTGATGAGGAGGCAGTCGGGGAAATGTTAGATCTGGCCAGGCAGTACCGGGCAGAACACCGTGAGTTGCGTGGGGCATTAAGCTTATCTATTGAGCAACAGGGGCAGGTATTAAATTGGGTCATTCAAGTAGATAGGGAAAGATTAGATATAGAAAGGGAAAGGTGTAGAATAGATACAGCAAGATTAGATCTTGAAAGAGAAAGGTGTAGAGTAGATACAGCTAGATTAGATTTAGAGAGGGAAAGATTTGAATACAAGCGACGTAAGGACAGTTGTAGAATAGAGTTAGAGAGGGATAGATTAAATTATGAAATGCAGAGGGATAGCGATAGATTAAATTTTGATAGGGAAAGATTAGCTTTTGATAGGGCCAGAGCAGCTGAAGAACAGCTAGAACGGCAGCGTCGGGAGAGGGTGGACGAAGACAACAGGGTTTTAAATCGTCAGCTGATTTTAAACTTTGGGAGAAGGGGAACAAGGGAGAGATCACCCCCCCTCTCTCCCTCACCCAAAAGAAAAAAAAGATTAGGGTGTTTTAATGTGCTCATTTTATTAGGGTCTTTTATATAATTTTTATTAGGTATGTGTTTATGTTTAATTTTTTTACATTTTAAAAATATGAATAAAATATTTTTAAAAATGTATTGATGTTTTTTTAAACATTTAAAAATATGAATAAAATATTTTTAAAAATGTATTGATGTTTTTTTAAACATTTAAAAATATGAATAAAATATTTTTAATGTTTTAAATAAATGTCTTGAAGTTTTTCTTATTTTAAATTTAAAAATATGTCTTGAATATTTTTAAAATATTTTAAAATGTCGATGTTTTTACTATTTTTAATTTTTAAATATGTAATGAATATTTTTAAATTAAAGAAATGTCGATGTTTTTATGATTTTTAATTTAAAAATATGATTCCAATATATTTAAAATATTATTTTTTGTTTGTTTTTAATTTAAAAATATGATTCCAATATTTCTTAAAAAATGTTTTGTTTAATAAAAATATATATCAACATTATTAAGAAATGTGTTTGTTATTACTTGATTCACACGTTACAAATGACTGATGTTCTAATCGAATGCAGAAGTAAAATATTAACTACTCTTATTATTAAATGTTAAATGTAATAAACATATTATTTAATTTTTTTTTATAAGATTTGGAATATTGAGCTTTTGGATAAAAAACTCAATTATAATAAATTGTACTTGAATCAATATTTCTAGTTTAAATATTCATTGTATAAATGTGATATTCACATTTGTTACAAATTTTGCTAATTGTCTTAATATCTTTATTTTACAATTAAAGTCCCTACCCTTGGACAGAACTTTTTTATTGGTTGATGAATGTATACACTAATCAACAAGAACAACCAAGGTAGTTCAACAAAATGGTTTTGCATCGAAAGTTACACAAATTATATATTTTTTAAAATATATTAATATTGTTTTACATTTTAAAATATTAATAATTACTAATTAGAATACAATTGTATGCTCTATATGAATAACACATAAAAAAATTAGTTCAGTGTCTCTTTATTAGTTATAACATTATAATAAATATATTTAGATATAGAAAAATCTTGATAAAGAGAGATATTGAAAGAGAGAGGGTTTGTGTGAGAGAAAGAGGGAGGAATTGAGAGAGAGATAGAGAGATGGATTGTGAGAGAGTGAGGGATTGTGTGAGAGAGAGAGAGAGAGAGAGAGGGGGGATTGTATCAGAGAAAGAGTGATTGTGTGTGAGAGAGAGAGAAAGAGGGGGGGATTGAGTGAGAAAGAGGGGGGATTGTAAGAGAGAAGGGGATTGTGAGAGAGAGAGGGGGGGATTGTGTGAGAGAGAGAGGCGGGGGATGGTGTGTGAGAGAGAGAGGGATGGTGTGTGAGAGAGAGAGAGGCGGGGGATGTTGTGTGAGAGAGAGAGAGGGATTGTGAGGGGGGTTTGTGTGAGAGAGAGAGAGGGAGGGAGAGAGAGAGAGAGGGGGGAGAGAGAGAGAGGGAGAGATTGATATTGAGAGTGAGAGAAAGAGAGAGAGAGAGATAGAGAAAAAATGTGATATAGATAAAGACAGACAGTACGAAAAAAAATATATATACATTTATAAAACTGTAGTGCACTGCTGCTAGGTCCATTAATGTTAATAAAAAATTGATCGGCTATTTTATATTATTCTAATGTGACCGTTAAAATTAATATACATAACATTGAGCTCATGAACAATAAAGGGACAATTAACCAATTAATTTGTTGTATTTTTTATGCAGATAGAGCATGACATTTTAATCAAGCTTTTAATTTTCTCCTAATCAACGATGTTCTTCATTATCTTGTTCGATTAATTGTAAAGGCAACAATGTAATTATTGATTCTGGGACATTTATGGTGATAAACCGGTTTATTCTAAAATACAAGTATGCCTAAAGAAATGAAATAAAACGGTCATTTTTATAAAAGGAAATGTAGAATATTAACACATAATAATAAATATTTCTTGTTATAGGCTTACAAATAACAAAAGAGTCAAGTGTAGATCTTAAAAAAATGTGTTTAATGAGATTTTATTAAACATGTGTCTCATCAACTTTACATTAAACAATAGCAACATTTGCCCAAATAAACCATTTTCAATCAATGGCTTTACAATGATATACAATTTCATTCATAGAAACGACAATATTTGCTCAAAGGTAATCCAAAATATAGCAGCTTTTGGATTACAAATAATAATGTAAAGAAAAACACAAATAAAAACTGTATGTTGCACAATCAACCTTCTTGCCCAAAACCCCCCTGGATATAGACTGATCGAGCTTGGACACCCAGAGCATTGTGCTCCAGGTCTGGGTCGATGAATTCACCATATTCATTGTCCAAGCTCTCCATATCTATATCCGGGATTTTTAGGGCAATATTGTGCAACATACAGCAAACCATAAAAATTAAGGAGACTTTGGAGGGGGCGTACTGAAGGACACCACCAGAGATGTCCAAGCAGCGGAAACAGCTCTTCAGCACGCCAAAGGTGCGCTCAATCACAGATCTTGTTGCCTTGTGTGCACGGTTGTAGCGCACCTCTTCCACTCCGTTGGGGTTTTGGACGGGTGTGAACAGCCACGGAAGACACGGATACCCAGAATCACCTGAAAAAACAAAATAGAGAATTGACATTAGCAATAGGAATGATTAAAATATTTCATATACATATGGTTAAAGCATTGTTTTTCAACCAATGGGCCATGGCACTCAGGTGTGCCGTGGCTGACAACAGTGCGGTTGTGTACCTCTTTCAAAACTCTAAATATTGGGAGGTATTTGAGGGGATCATCAGGCATCATTTACAACCATGACATTGACATTCATTCACAGACAATCACTATGATTGCTTGTGAATGAGTGTCAATATGTCATGTATATTTTGTAGGAGGCATGGCATGACAGCACAGTACAGTGTGTGTGTGTGTGAATATATATATATATATATATATATATATATAAACATATATATATATATATAAACACATATATATACACATAAATATAAATAAATATATATATATATATATATATAAACACACACATATATATATATATATATATATATATATATATATATATCCTGTATAAGGCTACAATGTATGATTTTGTAACATTTTTCAATGTAATAAAGTGTGCCACGGACAATAAAAGGTTTCAAATCACTGGGTTAGAGTATGTAATAGATATTTACCTATCAGGATTCCCTCTGGCATTTGGCCCTCCTGGAACCGATGGTAGATGGCAGAATTCCGGAGGACGAAGGAATCGTGATTGCAGCCAGGGAGTCCAGATCGAACACTCATCACCCTCAACCTGGCGTCACAGATGACCTGGATATTCAGCGAGTGATTGGATTTCCTATCCCGGTAGAGCTCTTCTTCATCCCTGGTAGGCTGCACTAGGATGTGAGTGCAGTCAATGGCCCCCAATACCCTTGGCAATCCAGCTCGATGGTAGAACTGGAGCTTGACAGCATGCCACTCCTCCGGTGTGTTTGGGAATTGGACATGATGGACTAGGCGTCGGTGCAAAGCATCCAGGACAACCTTCAGATGACGTGAGAAGGTTGTCTGGCTCATACCAACGCCTAGACCTGTCACAGCCTGGAATGACCCAGTTGCCAAGAAATAGAGGACCGCAAGAAGCTTTACCATCCCAGGGATTGCCCTCGTTCTTCTAGTGAGTGGCACGAGAGAGTCCGCGATCTCGACATAGAGCCTCTCAATAGAGGCCCTATCCAGTCGAAATCGACGGATCACCTCTCGGTCACTGAGGGCATGGAGCCCAATCCTTGGGTATAAAACCCTTGGCACTCGCCGGCGTCTTCCATGTTGTATTGCAGCCATCAACACCCGTCTTGCCCTGCGTCTCCTTAATAAAAGAACAAAATTTACAACATTGAGGATGTCCATCCTCAAACAAAGAACACAACAATAATAATGAAAGCAGCAATTGAACAGCCCCTTTTATAATGCCTAGTTTCACAGATGTTAACGTTTTCAGTAATTAACTAAATTGGTGCAGCAATCATTACCTAAGACATGGCTTGCACATTTCGTTAAGTATCGCGTCATATAACGCTCAATTAAAGTGACTAATTGATCAACTACTAAATACTAGTGACGTATATGTCTTTTTTAACGCGTCATTTGACGAGCACAATACGATGTTCATAAACATCTTATTGAGCCATTCAGGTGTGTATCACCTGTAAGAAATGCAGGTGTCTGTTTAATTATCAAAATTATTTATTCAAAACACATGAGTATGTTGCTCTAGTTTCAATGTTATTTCATATTTTTCTGTTTGGATGGCAGCATTATGAAGGTGAAAAAGGTCAGTGATTACTGTGTTTTACTATTAAATATTAGAGAATTAAGAATTTTCAATCCTAAGTAACAAAAAGAATGCTGTGTTGAACATTATGTGAAATATTTTGTTATTCTTGATGTGATTCCTAATAACATTTACAAATCAAATGTATTTTGAAAGTGCAGTTAAACATTGACATAAAGCTGACATTTATAATTGCATTGTAGCTACAAAAAGGGATCCTAGCAAATGACTGAACTCATTTCAATGTATTTTTAAAGTACAAAGTTACACAGTGACATAAAGCCATGAAATTTATAAAGGCATTTTATCTCCAAAAAGGGATACTAGCAACTGACTTAAAAACATGACTATCAAACATTATCCTAATGATTTACCTTAGCCTCAACGATGCTGCCATCCAAACCAAATCAGAATTCATATAATGCCGATGTAAATTTGCATGTGTTTTGGATAATTGATTGATAGTCTAATTTGTATTGTGTGTAATTAAATAATAGCCTCTTTTGTATTGTGTATAATTAATTGATAGCATTATTGATGTGCATTGTTTAGAATATTTTGCTATCCTTTGTGTTCATGTGTTTTTCATTTTCAAAATTATAACATTTGCTGTGCAGTGTTTTCATTCTTTTCCTATCCTTTGTGTGCATGTGTTTTTCATTTTCAAAATGGAACAATTGCTGTGCAGTGTTTTCATTCTTTTCCTATCCTTTGTGTGCATGTGTTTTTCATTTTCAAAATGGAACAACTGCTGTGCAGTGTTTTCATTCTTTTCCTATCCTTTGTGTGCATGTGTTTTTCATTTTCAAAATGGAACAATTGCTGTGCAGTGTTTTCATTCTTTTCCTATCCTTTGTGTGCATGTGTTTTTCATTTTCAAAATGGAACAATTGCTGTGCAGTGTTTTCATTCTTTTCCTATCCTTTGTGTGCATGTGTTTTTCATTTTCAAAATGGAACAATTGCTGTGCAGTGTTTTCATTCTTTTCCTATCCTTTGTGTGCATGTGTTTTCCATTTTCAAAATTATAATTGCTGTGCATTGTTTTCATTCTTTTGCTATCCTTTGTGTGCATGTGTTTTTCATTTTCAAAATGGAACAATTGCTGTGCAGTGTTTTCATTCTTTTCCTATCCTTTGTGTGCATGTGTTTTTCATTTTCAAAATTATAATTGCTGTGCATTGTTTTCATTCTTTTGCTATCCTTTGTGTGCATGTGTTTTTCAGTTCCATAAAGTGTAACAAGTTGCAAAAAAAAAAAATATTTTCCATTCTTTTATTAGGTGACATGATCGACTCGAGCCCATTGACTACTATAGGATCCGCGACCTCTGAGGCGGCGCATTGAAAATGAGGTACGCTGCGTCGGATAAGACGCGAGCGTAAGTGGTCATTTTTTGATAACTATCAGAAAGCTTCTAATTGTGTTGAATAGCAGGGCGATCTGTGTCGAATTGAGAGTGCCGATTCGTATATTACGTCACCAAAAATCAAATTCGGCCGATTTAGACACTTTGATAACTGAGGCGAAGCCAGTTCGCGACGTCTACGACGCGGATTTTCGGCGGATTTCAAGTAGACCTTTTGATAACTACCCCCCATAGAATCACTTGTTAAGTTACATGCAGAATCACTATCTGATGTTTCACAGTCATACTCTGTGTCACTAAATGATAACTGCTTGTTCTTTTTAGCTTTTCTGAATCTACCTCTCCTATTATCCCTATCTATTCTAGTTTGGGGAGTGTAATGTGTCCATCTATCAACATTATTTGATTCGTAGTCCATGTTATCCCTGTTTATCTTTCGTAGTGAGGACCAGAGTTCTTTTTGAAAGGTCATCATATTATATTTAAATTGTTTATCATAGGATTTAAACTCTGAGTCTAATTGGAATGCTTTGAGTTCCTGCTGCAATTCCTGCATTTGGTGTATAATGATTAATCTTCTCTTTTGTACTCAATAACAATGTCCATTAAAGTCTGTGAACACTTAGTAAGTGCTGCATTCCATTTAGAAATAAATTCTGCACATGTTACATGGAAGGAAGGATTTTTTTTAATCCTTAGTCCCCTAGGTATGTGCTGTTCTTGCTGATAAATGAGAAAAGTCTATGTCCATCTCAAGATTAATGTCCCTCTTTCTTAGGTTATCCATATGAATGAAGAGACTGTAGATTATTGTCAGCATCTCTCATGAGGTCTTGTACATCCTCCACTGATAGTTCCAATGTTTTAGTTAAGTCTTCAAAAACAAAACCGTTAATGTCTGTCTCTTCACTGTTCATATCCATGTTTGTCAGTGAATAGGTAATGTGTATGGTGCAATGAAAAAAGTCACACATAGTGTTAGATATCCTCTTTTTCTATATATAATACTCTATATAACTTTCTATCCAATATGAAAAATAAAACCCAAACCGTTAAGGACTGCCTGTCTAGATCACAATCAAAACAAAAAACAGACGAGAAAAGTCTGCCCTCCACTACAGATAGCTTCTACATAAGCCCTGCTGAAAAACCTACACTAAAAATGCCAGAAATTCCAAACAAAGAACTTTTATCACAGATAAAAACTTTATTTCAAAAGAAATTGAAATCTGCCAGAGCTTATACCAGTTATCAAGGACATTGGAGGACGCATCGCTGAAATTGAAGAGAAACTGGACAGTGTAGTTGAGGAAATGCCCGATCTACAAAACTCTACCCAAAAAACATACAATATACATTACAAAATTGGAGGAACAAATTGAGGATCTAGAGAATAGATCTCGTTGATCTAATTTACTTATCCGAAATCTCCCTGAAATATATAAAAATCTCCAAGAAGTCATAACTGATCTTTTCCATCAGTCGATTCCCGAAACAGACGTCAGCATGTTACTAATTGACAGAATACATAGAGCACTGACTAAACCTCAACAAATCCCTACAAGAGACTTCATTGTGAAACTACATTACTACCATGTGAAAGAATTAATTCTGAAAGCTGCCAGATCAATGAAAACCATCAAATTCGAGAGCCATATGATCCAAATTTATGCTGATTTAGCCCCAATAACTCTGAAAAAGAAGGGGAATGAAACCAGTTACAACAGCATTTAACAAAGCTCATATTAAATACCGATGGAACCCCTTCAAACTGGTTTTCACTTATCAGAACACTAGCTATTCCTGCTCCACGGTAGATGAAGGTTGAATTCTTCTTGCACGTCTCTGGATCAATATGGACTCTTCTACACTGCCAACGATCCCAAACCCACAAAGAAAATCATTCCAACACGAATAGACCCCAATTGGAAAATTGGGGAAACCTAAACGATCTAAGCACTTCCAATGACACTGATTCGCCAGTTGAAGAAGATAATTCTCCCTCTTGAAAACAAGACCTAGTAAGCAACATGACATTCTTAGTTCCTTCAATGGAACTCTTAGGGTCCGGTTCCCTAATACTTCTTGGTAAGATCTCAATAAAACCGGTATTTTTTTCTGTTCATGATAATAGTTGTATGTTGATATGTTATGTTATATTACTCAGAGAAACTTGTTTCACTTTCTAATTTACTTTTCAATAGTGTATAATTCTCTATAAAATAATGCCTCTCAGGGTTGACTCCCCCCTCCTTTTTCACCCCTATTAATCCCCATCCTCCCCTTCACTCCCCCCACTCCCCCCACCCAATCCAATACTGGTTCATACAAAAATATTAAGACTGAGTGTGATCCACTATCCTCATTATCACCCTCAGTACTATTTAAGTTATGGTTTTAAATATTATAGTATTGGTTAACCTGTTTATGTTATTGACAGTATTATAGTCAAGGCCATAGTAAGTCCTACACTGATGTCTATGTTTAGATGCAATAATTTGGTGAGTACTGCTATTTATACACTATTTTGTGCTCTAATTAGCTTCTTCTCATTACATTGTCTGTATAAATGCTCATTAAATTGTTGTTGCATCTATAATTCACATTCCTCGGGTCCCGACTCTCCATTGCTGAGAACTATCTTTGGAATAATCTGCATGCTTACCTTTGCACAACCTCAACAGGTTTTTAAGCATGTATCCCCCCCCCCCCCAACCAATGTCCATTAAAATAATTTCTCATAACGTAAGAGCCCTCAATTCTAATATTTAACGGAAAAAAGCCATCTCTGAATATACAGCTTTGAAAGCACATGTAGTCATGCTTCAAGAAACACACTTTACTAAGACTTACACTTCTAAATATTGGGATCAAATTATTCCCCATACAATACTACGCAATTAGCAATAAAAAAAAATTCAGGGTTACAATGCTCCTACATTCATCCTTGAATTTCAAAGAGGAAAAAGTAATCACAGATAAGGAGGGAAGATTCTTAGTAGTCAAAAGGGTAATACAAAACTCCCCAGTATTACTTGTTAATGTGTATGCTCCCAATGATCACCAGGTCTCCTTCCTGACTAAATTAAGTAAACAACACTCTGGAACAGATATAAAACTATTATCGGAGGAGACTTTAACATGACACTATATAACCGAGTAGATAGATCATCATACGGGATAATAATAGAGAACATCCTAATAAGCTCCTAAAAGATTTTTCCTCGGATCATAATTTGATTGCTGGAGAACACTTAATAGAGGTACTCAAAACTTCACATATTTTTCCCCAATGCACAACACACACTCTAGAATCGATTATATCTTCACTAGCCAAATAATGATACCCCTTGTAATTAAAGCTATTATACTTAATTGCTCCTGGTCAGACAATTCTATGGTAAAAATAACACTCTCAGGAATAATTAACCCAAATATAACTAAATCCTGGACATTTAACCCAAGCCTACTACAGGACAAAATATTCTTACAAAAACTCAACACATTCTAGACTTTACTATCATTAACGATGGTACTACATCTAACCCAATAAATACCTGGGGAGCTCTACAGACATATATGGGGCCTTTTAATATCAGAGGCCAGCAAACTTAACAAAATAAATAAAGCTAGACTTGAACAACTGAGAGCAGATATGTCAGGGTTTTTCCCTGTTGTGTTTGCTAAGTGCTGCTGGCAGCCATTTTACTCACCTCTCTTCCTGACTTGGTGCATTGTGGGGGATGGTGCTCACTTCCTGCACTTCCTTTTATGGCCAGACTGGTGTGCATCATCCATGTGAGACAGGATGCAGTCTCAGAATTGTGATATCATCACTTATTATTTAAAGGGCCTCTGTTCAGTATGCTTTGCCTTTGCGTTGTCTCAGACCTGTTTGTGAGAGTTCCCGTGTATTACCTGGCTGCCTGACGTCCTTCCTGGCTCCTGATCCCTGGCTTGTTCCTGACTCTGCTGTTTTCCTTGTTCCTGATTCCGGCTCGTCTGACTATTTGATTGGGCTCCTGACTCAGCTCGTCTGACTACCAGCTCTAGTTTTGACTCCTGGCTTGTTATTTTACTTGTGGACTTTTTATTATTTTTTGCTATTAATAAAGGTGTGATTATTTTTGCACTTCTCGTCTCAGTCTGATTCCTGGCACCCTGACAAGATGTAAGTATCCTATGGTCCCAATCAATACACAATCCCTGCCAATCTATAATAACACAATTAAAAGCCAAAAACACTGAATTAGACCAGTTATTAAATAAAGAAGTGCTAAGATTAATTAGATTAATTGACACCCAGTACTACATTTATGGAAACAAGCCAGACAGAATGCCAGAAAACAAATTGAAAGAAATTACCAAAGCCACTACAGTTCCCCAAATACAGCAATTATATGGCAAAGTCACTAATGACCCTCTCTCTATTGCAAATACATTTGCTGACTTTTATAATAATATTTATAACCTCCCAAATACTAAAAGAATAAAAGATTAAATGTCAGAATTAAATAATTTCTTAGAAGCTAGTAGACTATCAGTACTAAACAAGGAAGAATTGGATTCCTTATATACCCCTATTACTTTAGAAAAGATAAAGTTAGCCATAAATTTAAAGTTAGCGCTCCCTAAAGACTCTACTGTTCAGGGATGCATACAACCTATGCTAACCTTACTTTATACCAGTTCCACTCCTCCATTGCTATCCCCTGAACCCCCTTAGCATGTAAGCCTAAGAGTCCAGCTGTTGGTAGATAACCTTCTTAAGAGCTGACTACAACAGTGCAAGTCTTGGCAGGGCCCTCTACCCATTTGATCCCTATAATTTGTTGTACTCCCCCTTTGTTTATAGCGCTGCGGAATCTGTTGGCGCTCTACAAATAACCAATAGTAATAATAATAATAAATAATTTGAAAGGGTCCAAAACACCGGGGACCAGATGGATATTCTGGATTTTTCTATAAAACTTTACAGATTATCATAGCCCCACAACTGGTCCAATTTTTCAACTCCATTTTACAAGGTAAATACATATCACAAGTTGATGGCAAGAACTGTGGTTATACTTAAGCCTGGTAAAAGTAAACAATATTGCCAAAACTATAGACCCATTTCCCTGATCAACCAAGAAATAAAATAGTTTGCTAAAATATTAGCAAACCGCTTAAATTTCCCTGTTATGAATTTAATCCACCCGACCAGGTGGGATTCATAAAGAAAGATATGGATGGGAGGGCGGACAGCGCCTAAGACTAAATACCGGCTACACTATTAAGAAGACCCCCTATTAGGTCTAGAAATAATAGCAGTGAAGGATAAATAGGAGCGCCTAGGGCTTAGGTATAACCAGGAATCACACTATGATTAAAAATACATTTAATAATTTATTACACCATCTCAATAAAAAACAGAAATATTAAAATAAGTATGACCTTTAATTTGAACAAGTTATTTGGACCTTTGTTAGAGGATCTAAGCTTAATTGGATCAGTTTCTCTTCTGATTGCAACAGATGTAAAAATTAAAACAGGTACTGTGCTTATCGCAATAAAAAATTAAAACAAATACTGTGCTTTATCACAATAGTAAGTTAACTAAGCTTAGGTACACAACATATAGTACATATAATTGTGACAAGGTGGTGGAAATCTGTGGTTTAAAAAGCTAATGTGGAAAAATGTGGTCAAAAAATGTTGTACCAAACAAAAAGGTGGTAGAAAAATCCCAAGAAATTCAAATAATCAAAAAATCAAAAAAAGGAAAAAATGAAAGACAAAACCGGTTTGTCAAAAAAGTGAATTAAAAATATGTGTATGTGCTTAAAAAGTAATAATTATGTCGCAATAGTGATATTGAATTCTACAAACAACCCTAATACAGACTCCTGTTAGGAAAAGAGTCTCATAGAATATACAATGTTATTGGCCCAAAAAACTAATTAAAAACAATATAGTAACAATATTCTCGTTACCAATATAAGGCTAAACGGATTGCAATGTTATTGGCAAAAACTTGATAATAATCACAGATATATCAATAAATTATCACAAAATACAAAAATATTAAAAAATTAAAATACAGATTCTATAAAATGTCCAAGTGATTAGTCCAATTGGGAACAATCTAAACTGTGGAAAACTGTTGGGAGAGAATAAAACAATATCCTTAGAGGCTGTCCTGATCCAGAATCCTAGTCTTTACAACATGGACCTGTAAACAAAAACATAAAAAATCCTCACATAAAGGGCCTATAGGATAAAGTCTAATGGGGAAAGGCCCCGCTGCAGGGCCGAAACGCGTAGAGATTTGTGAGGCTTCATCAGTACCAGGACATTTGGCTTTTGGGGTAAGTTTGATTACCATTAGACTTTATCCTATAGGCCCTTTATGTGAGGATTTCTTCTGTTTTTGTTTTCAGGTCCATGTTGTAAAGACTAGGATTCTGGATCAGGACAGCCTCTAAGGATATTGTTTTATTCTCTCCCAACAGTTTTCCACAGTTTGGATTGTTCCCAATTGGACTAATCACTTGGACATTTTATAGAATCTGTATTTTAATTTTTTAATATTTTTGTATTTCTTTCATGTAATTAGCAAGAGTCCATGAGCTAGTGACGTATGGGATATACATTCCTACCAGGAGGGGCAAAGTTTCCCAAACCTCAAAATGCCTATAAATACACCCCTCACCACACCCACAAATCAGTTTTACAAACTTTGCCTCCCGTGGAGGTGGTGAAGTAAGTTTGTGCTAGATTCTACGTTGATATGCGCTCCGCAGCAGGTTGGAGCCCAGTTTTCCTCTCAGCGTGCAGTGAATGTCAGAGGGATGTGAGGAGAGTATTGCCTATTTGAATTCAATGATCTCCTTCTACGGGGTCTATTTCATAGGTTCTCTGTTATCGGTCGTAGAGATTCATCTCTTACCTCCCTTTTCAGATCGACGATATACTCTTATATATACCATTATCTCTACTGATTCTTGTTTCAGTACTGGTTTGGCTTTCTACTACATGTAGATAAGTGTCCTGGGGTAAGTAAGTCTTATTTTTGTGACACTCTAAGCTATTGTTGGGCACTTTTATATAAAGTTCTAAATATTTGTGTTTAAACATTTGTTTGCCTTGATTCAGGATGTTCAATATTCCTTATTTCAGACAGTCAGTTTCATTATTTGGGATAATGCATTTGAATAATCAATTTTTTTCTTACCTTAAAATTTGACTTTTTTCCCTGTGGGCTGTTAGGCTCGCGGGGGCTGAAAATGCTTCATTTTATTGCGTCATTCTTGGCGCTGACTTTTTTGGCGCAAAAAAAATTTCTTTGTTACTTGTCACCGGAAGTTGCATCATTTTTGACGTTTTTGCGCCAAAAGTGTCGGCGTTACCGGATGTGGCGTCATTTTTGGCGCTAAAAGCATTTAGGCGCCAAATAATGTGGGCGTTTTTTTTGGCGCTAAAAAATATGGGCGTCATTATTGTCTCCACATTATTTAAGTCTCATTGTTTATTTGCTTCTGGTTGCTAGAAGCTTGTTCACTGGCATTTTTTCCCATTCCTGAAACTGTCATTTAAGGAATTTGATCAATTTTGCTTTATATGTTGTTTTTTCTATTACATATTGCAAGATGTCTCAGATTGACCCTGAATCAGAAGATACTTCTGGAAAATCGCTGCCTGATGCTGGATCTACCAAAGTTAAGTGTATTTGCTGTAAACTTGTGGTATCTGTTCCTCCGGCTGTTGTTTGTAATGAATGTCATGACAAACTTGTTAATGTAGATAATATTTCCTTTAGTAATGTTCCATTACCTGTTGCTGTTCCATCAACATCTAATACTCAGAGTGTTCCTGTTAACATAAGAGATTTTGTTTCTAAATCCATTAAGAAGGCTATGTCTGTTATTCCTCCTTCTAGTAAACGTAAAAGGTCTTTTAAAACTTCTCATTTTTCAGATGAATTTTTTTTTTTTTTTTTTATTTATTTATAAGCCAAAACAATTTACATAAATCAAATATCATACATTTACTATCTTGTACAAAAAACAAGGATAAAGAATGAAATACAAGGCCATTGAAACACAATATACCAATATAGGCATACAAAATAAAAACAAAATTAGAATAATTTTTACATAGCCTGTAAATTTGAAGCTATATTGATTATACTTCATATTTCTTTTATATTTATCCTTAGAAATATCTAGAACCAAACTATAGTTAATGCAGATCAGAAATAATACACTTATTGTTCATCTAGATCACACAAAAAATAGGAACAGAAAGTACAGAAACTATGAAGTCATAGAGTAGAACAGTGACCTTGTATTAGTTGTGTCTAATCTATTTAGTCTCAATATTAAAAGATAAATTAATTACCATTCATATTGTTGTTATATCTTATATGATTATCTATGGGAGATGTCTTGGAGTTTTGTTTGTTTTTCCAATCCCCCCCCATTTCTCCCCCCCCCCACGTGTGATAGAGGGAAAAGGTAAAAAAAAAAAAAAAAAAAAAAAGAGAAAAAATAAATAGAAATAAAAAATAAAATTTATTTACTCTTATGGAAAAAATCTTATCTACCAGTTCCCTAATAGGACTATTTCTGTGTTTTGAAAAGGAAAAATTATATGATTTATTTCTGTAGGAGAGAATACTTTTAAAAAGATTGCCCAGTTGTTGAAAAATCTTTTAACATCTTGTTCATTATCAATATTTGCATCCCTTTGTTCTAGGATACACTGTTTTTTTAAACAGTTTTTCACTTCAGAAAGAGAGGGGATTGACCGAGTCTTCCATTTTTTGCAAATTAGATATCTTGTGGCCAAAATGGTAGAAATTACAACCTTTTCATTGTTTTGTTTGCCGGATTCTTCCCTTAGGCCAAATACAATCTGAAATAGTGTCAGAGAAAGAGGAGTTATTTTTAGTACATTTTTTAGCCAATATTCTATTTTAAGCCATAGTGTCCTGACTTTTGGGCAGTGCCATATCATATGCAAAAAATTAGCTGCAAAATGTGAGCATTTGGGACATTTATTGAAGCTTAAGTTGGCGCATTTGTAGCCTTTCTCAGGGGTAAAATATGCCCTATGAAGGAATTTAACATGGGCTTCTCTCCATGTAGCCGAGAGTGTATTTTGGGTGATCTTTTTGAGTGAAAGTTGGAGGGTTTTTACTTCTATATTGCTCGAAGCGGTTAGTATATTCCAGTTTGCAGTCAATTGCATTAGGACAGATACACCTTTATTTGTGCCTAAGGAATAGTAACATGGTGTAATAGACATACGGCCATTCCTAGTTAGTATTAACCAATCTTCAAGTTTACCTATGTTCCAGTTCCAGCCTTTTTCTTTAACTAGTTCAAGCGCAAAGTGCCTAAGTTGCAAATATGCGTAAAAATCTTTATTTAGCAAGCCAAATTCTGCATTTAATTCTTGAAATGATTTAATACACTGTCTTTCTTTGTCTATTATTTGATAAACATTGGTCAGACCAAAATAATGCCATCTCTTAAAGACACCCGAAAGAATGCCTGCCTGAAATTTAGGATTCCCTAGTATCGGCATATATGGAGAGGCTTTACTATTTATTGCAAGAAGCTTTGTTATTTTTTGCCAAGCTTTAAGCGGATTATAAATTGTTTTGAGTTTTTTAATTTCTGTCGGGATTTCTTTTAAGTCAAGATGAATCAATGCAGGTAAACAATATGGATAACAGACGTTGGATTCTAGTTCGTTATTTAGAATGTAGTTGTTACAAGAGATCCAGTCTGTGACTATACATGCAAGAAAAGAAAGGTTATATAGCCATATGTCAGGCAAGGCCAGTCCCCCGGATTCTCTTGGTACTGAGAGTTTCTTCAAAGATATTTTTGCTCTTTTCCCTTGCCATAAGAATTCTATAAGTGCAGTGTTAATTGAACGAATATCTTTCCCTAGCAGTAATATAGATGTATTTTGAAGGATATAGAGTAATTTCGGAAGAAGGGCCATTTTAAATAAGGCTATTCGGCCAGATAATGATATTGGCAAATTATGCCAGTTCTTAAGTTTTTCTTTAATTATTTTCAAGACTGGGGGAATATTGAGTTTATAGAGATCCTCGGTATTAAGCGGGATATGAATTCCTAGATATTTAAAGGAGTCTGTGACCTGTCGTAGTGGTATATTTGTTACCGAGTTCTCAGTATTTCTGAGCCAAAATATTTCAGATTTTGTGTAATTAACTTTGTATCCCGAAAAGGAACCAAAGTAATCCATTATACAGAAAAGTTTTGGGATATTTAATTTGGTATTTGTCATGTAGACAAGCAAATCGTCTGCATAGAGCCCAATTTTGATTTCATGGTTACGAATTCTAATCCCGTCGAGAGATTGTCTTATTTTAATTGCCAGGGGTTCAATGGCAATATTAAAGAGAAGCGGGGAGAGAGGGCAGCCCTGGCGCGTCCCTCTACCTATGGGAATAGGTGGGGAAAAATTATTATTAATTATCAATCTTGTAGCAGACAAAGTGTAGAGATTCATTATAAAATCGGTAAATTTACCCTTGATACCAAAGTGTTTAAGTGAAGAATATATATGCTCATGAGTAATTGAATCAAATGCCTTCTCTGCATCAATAGAGATAATAGCATAAATTTTGCTTTATATGTTGTTTTTTCTATTACATATTGCAAGATGTCTCAGATTGACCCTGAATCAGAAGATACTTCTGGAAAATCGCTGCCTGATGTTGGATCTACCAAAGTTAAGTGTATTTGCTGTAAACTTGTGGTATCTGTTCCTCCAGCTGTTGTTTGTAATGAATGTCATGACAAACTTGTTAATGCAGATAATATTTCCTTTAGTAATGTTACATTACCTGTTGCTGTTCCATCAACATCTAATACTCAGAGTGTTCCTGTTAACATAAGAGATTTTTTTTCTAAATCCATTAAGAAGGCTATGTCTGTTATTCCTCCTTCTAGTAAGCGTAAAAGGTCTTTTAAAACTTCTCATTTTTCAGATGAATTTTTAAATGAACATCATCATTCTGATTCTGATAATGATTCCTCTGGTTCAGAGGATTCTGTTTCAGAGGTTGATGCTGATAAATCTTCATATTTATTCAAAATGGAATTTATTCGTTCTTTACTTAAAGAAGTCTTAATTGCATTAGAAATAGAGGAATCTGGTCCTCTTGATACTAAATCTAAACGTTTAAATAAGGTTTTTAAATCTCCTGTAGTTATTCCAGAAGTTTTTCCTGTCCCTGATGCTATTTCTGAAGTAATTTCCAGGGAATGGAATAATTTGGGTAATTCATTTACTCCTTCTAAACGTTTTAAGCAATTATATCCTGTGCCATCTGACAGATTAGAGTTTTGGGACAAAATCCCTAAGGTTGATGGGGCTATCTCTACTCTTGCTAAACGTACTACTATTCCTACGGCAGATAGTACTTCCTTTAAGGATCCTTTAGATAGGAAAATTGAATCCTTTCTAAGAAAAGCTTACTTATGTTCAGGTAATCTTCTTAGACCTGCTATATCTTTAGCGGATGTTGCTGCAGCTTCAACTTTTTGGTTGGAAGCTTTAGCGCAACAAGTAACAGATCATAATTCTCATAGCATTGTTAATCTTCTTCAACATGCTAATAATTTTATTTGTGATGCCATCTTTGATATCATTAGGGTTGATGTCAGGTATATGTATCTAGCTATTTTAGCTAGAAGAGCTTTATGGCTTAAAACTTGGAATGCTGATATGTCTTCTAAGTCAACTTTGCTTTCCCTTTCTTTCCAGGGTAATAAATTATTTGGTTCACAGTTGGATTCTATTATTTCAACTGTTACTGGGGGGAAAGGAACTTTTTTATCACAGGATAAAAAATCTAAAGGTAAATTTAGGTCTACTAATCGTTTTCGTTCCTTTCGTCACAATAAGGAACAAAAGCCTGATCCTTCCCCTACAGGAGCGGTATCAGTTTGGAAACCATCTCCAGTCTGGAATAAATCCAAGCCTTTTAGAAAGCCAAAGCCAGCTCCCAAGTCAACATGAAGGTGCGGCCCTCATTCCAGCCCAGCTGGTAGGGGGCAGATTATGATTTTTCAGAGAAATTTGGATCAATTCGATTCACAATCTTTGGATTCAGAACATTGTTTCACAAGGGTACAGAATAGGCTTCAAGATAAGGCCTCCTGCAAGAAGATTTTTTCTTTCCCGTGTCCCAGTAAATCCAGTAAAGGCTCAAGCATTTCTGAAATGTGTTTCAGATCTAGAGTTGGCTGGAGTAATTATGCCAGTACCAGTTCTGGAACAGGGGCTTGGGTTTTACTCAAATCTCTTCATTGTACCAAAGAAGGAGAATTCCTTCAGACCAGTTCTGGATTTAAAAATATTGAATCATTATGTAAGGATACCAACATTCAAAATGGTAACTATAAGGACTATTCTGCCTTTTGTTCAGCAAGGGCATTATATGTCCACAATAGATTTACAAGATGCATATCTGCATATTCCGATTCATCCAGATCACTTTCAGTTTCTGAGATTCTCTTTCCTAGACAAGCATTACCAGTTTGTGGCTCTGCCGTTTGGCCTAGCAACAGCTCCAAGGATTTTTACAAAGGTTCTCGGTGCCCTTCTGTCTGTAATCAGAGAACAGGGTATTGTGGAATTTCCTTATTTGAATGATATCTTGGTACTTGCTCAGTCTTCACATTTAGCAGAATCTCATACGAATCGACTTGTATTGTTTCTTCGAGAACATGGTTGGAGGATCAATTTACCAAAAAGTTCATTGATTCCTCAGACAAGGGTAACCTTTTTAGGTTTCCAGATAGATTCAGTGTCCATGACTCTGTCTCTGACAGACAAGAGACGTCTAAAATTGGTTTCAGCTTGTCGAAACCTTCAGTCTCAATCATTCCCTTCGGTAGTCTTATGCATGGAAATTCTAGGTCTTATGACTGCTGCATTGGACGCGATCCCCTTTGCTCGTTTTCACATGCGACCTCTTTAGCTCTGTATACTGAACCAGTGGTGCAGGGATTATACAAAGATATCTCAATTAATATCTTTAAAACCGATTTACGACACTCTCTGACGTGGTGGACAGACCACCATCGTTTAGTTCAGGGGGCTTCTTTTGTTCTTCCGACCTGGACTGTGATTTCAACAGATGCAAGTCTGACAGGTTGGGGAGCTGTTTGGGGGTCTCTGACAGCACAAGGGGTTTGGGAATCTCAGGAGGCGCTTGATTCTCAGTCATAGAGGTTTCTCTGACTCTGTGATTAATACTATGTTACAGGCTCGTAAATCTGTATCTAGGAAGATATATTATCGAGTCTGGAAGATTTACATTTCTTGGTGTTTTTCTCATCATTTTTCTTGGCATTCTTTTAAAATTCCTAGAATTTTACAGTTTCTTCAGGATGGTTTGGATAAAGGTTTGTCTGCAAGTTCCTTGAAAGGACAAATCTCTGCTCTTTCTGTTCTTTTTCACAGAAAGATTGCTAGTCTTCCTGATATTCATTGTTTTGTACAAGCTTTGGTTCGTATAAAACCTGTTATTAAGTCAATTTCTCCTCCTTGGAGTTTGAATTTGGTTCTGGGGGCTCTTCAAGCTCCTCCGTTTGAACCTATGCATTCGCTGGACATTAAATTACTTTCTTGGAAAGTTTTGTTTCTTTTGGCCATCTCTTCTGCTAGAAGAGTTTCTGAATTATCTGCTCTTTCTTGTGAGTCTCCTTTTTTGATTTTTCATCAGGATAAGGCGGTGTTGCGAACTTCTTTTACATTTTTACCTAAGGTTGTGAATTCTAACAACATTAGTAGAGAAATTGTGGTTCCTTCATTGTGTCCTAATCCTAAGAATTCTAAGGAAAGATTGTTGCATTCTTTGGATGTAGTTAGAGCTTTGAAATATTATGTTGAAGCTACTAAAAATTTCCGAAAGACTTCTAGTCTATTTGTTATCTTTTCCGGTTCTAGGAAAGGTCAGAAGGCCTCTGCCATTTCTTTGGCGTCTTGGTTAAAGTCTTTGATTCATCATGCTTATGTTGAGTCGGGTAGAACTCCGCCTCAAAGGATTACAGCTCATTCTACTAGGTCAGTTTCTACTTCCTGGGCGTTTAGGAATGAAGCTTCGGTTGATCAGATTTGCAAAGCAGCAACTTGGTCTTCTTTGCATACTTTTACTAAATTCTACCATTTTGATGTGTTTTCTTCTTCTGAAGCAGTTTTTGGTAGAAAAGTACTTCAGGCAGCTGTTTCAGTTTGATTCTTCTGCTTATAATTTCAGTTTTTTCATTATAAGATTTAAACTTAGTTTTGGGTGTGGATTATTTTCAGCGGAATTGGCTGTCTTTATTTTATCCCTCCCTCTCTAGTGACTCTTGCGTGGAAGATCCACATCTTGGGTATTCATTATCCCATACGTCACTAGCTCATGGACTCTTGCTAATTACATGAAAGAAAACATAATTTATGTAAGAACTTACCTGATAAATTCATTTCTTTCATATTAGCAAGAGTCCATGAGGCCCACCCTTTTTTGTGGTGGTTATGATTTTTTTTGTATAAAGCACAATTATTCCAATTCCTTATTTTTTATGCTTTCGCACTTTTTTCTTATCACCCCACTTCTTGGCTATGCGTTAAACTGATTTGTGGGTGTGGTGAGGGGTGTATTTATAGGCATTTTGAGGTTTGGGAAACTTTGCCCCTCCTGGTAGGAATGTATATCCCATACGTCACTAGCTCATGGACTCTTGCTAATATGAAAGAAATGAATTTATCAGGTAAGTTCTTACATAAATTATGTTTTTGTGATAATTTATTGATATATCTGTGATTATTATCAAGTTTTTGCCAATAACATTGCAATCCGTTTAGCCTTATATTGGTAACGAGAATATTGTTACTATATTGTTTTTAATTAGTTTTTTGGGCCAATAACATTGTATATTCTATGAGACTCTTTTCCTAACAGGAGTCTGTATTAGGGTTGTTTGTAGAATTCAATATCACTATTGTGACATAATTATTACTTTTTAAGCACATACACATATTTTTAATTCACTTTTTTGACAAACCGGTTTTGTCTTTCATTTTTTCCTTTTTTTGATTTTTTGATTTTTTGATTATTTGAATTTCTTGGGATTTTTCTACCACCTTTTTGTTTGGTACAACATTTTTTGACCACATTTTTCCACATTAGCTTTTTAAACCACAGATTTCCACCACCTTGTCACAATTATATGTACTATATGTTGTGTACCTAAGCTTAGTTAACTTACTATTGTGATAAAGCACAGTATTTGTTTTAATTTTTTATTGCGATAAGCACAGTACCTGTTTTAATTTTTACATCTGTTGCAATCAGAAGAGAAACTGATCCAATTAAGCTTAGATCCTCTAACAAAGGTCCAAATAACTTATTCAAATTAAAGGTCGTACTTATTTTAATTTTTCTGTTTTTTATTGAGATGGTGTAATAAATTATTAAATGTATTTTTTTTTTTTTTTTTTTTTTTTTTTTTTATATTTATTGAAGAAAGGTCACATACAATAAGTGTTAAACAAACACCAAAGGTTGTCTTGTTACATCTTGTACAAAGGGTAGTTGGTGTCATATTACACAGGTTAAGGTTACTTTCTAGTCTTTTTGTGTGTACTTTTTCCAACATAAACTTATACAAACAATTAAACTTGTAAAAAAATAAACAAACATAAACAACTTTGTTCACTTAATGAAAAACTTATGGAAGCTACATTCCAGCTAAAGAAGTCCATTTCTCTTCCTGGAGTAAAAGGTGCTATATCTCATTTCCTATACTCCAGCCGACTCCCCTCCGCATGCTAGAGTATTTTATATGTAGCATCACTATAGTGTGGGGAGACATAAACAGACTCCATACAGGACATTTCTCAGGCAAATCAGCTTCAGGATGCAAAACAAGAAGAGAGGAAGGTCGAGAAGAAGAGGGAGATGAAAAGAGGAGTGAGAAATGGATGAGAGAGGTGAAAGGAATGGTAAGAGAAAGGAAGAGAGCGAGAGCGGAGGAGGGGGGAAAGGGTGCCCCCGGAGGGGGGGGGGGGGACCGATCCAGGCATGTCCAGCGGTTGGTTCCTATAAGGTCAAATATAAATGGTATGCTATGATCTGCATGTGTATTCATCCCATAAAAATTTGATCTCCGGGAATGGTATATGAGAATTATTTTTAAGATGGCCATATTCCTCTAGGTCTAGGAGTTCATCTACTCTGTCCATCCACATGTCTTTTGAGGGGGTTATGAGACTCTTCCAGTGTCTGGCTATTAATGATTTTGCGGCATTAAGGCAAATCTGCATAAGGAGGGATCTCAATCTACATTTAGCTTTGGGGAGGTCGTTTAATAGTGCTATTCTTGGGGTTAGTGAAAAGTGCTGTGAGAGGATTTTCTTAAGAAAGGATTCTATTAATTGCCATAGAGGTGTTATCTTGGGGCATTGCCACCATATGTGAATTAAAGAACCGTGACCTCCACAGCCTCTCCAACACAACCTGGATGCCTCGGGGTAAATTGAATGTAGGCGAGTGGGGGTCAAATACCATCTTGTAAGGACTTTATAATTTAATTCTAAGATTTGTGGCGAGGTAGATGATTTACGTGTTTTGTGAAAAATATTTCTCCACTCTATCTTGTCCAAGTCTAAGTGTAAGTCTTGTTGCCATTTGATTGTGAATGTAGGGAGTAATGCGTTGTCATGGGTTTGTAGCAGTCTGTGGGACACCGACAGAGGGTGGCCAATTGTTTTATTCTGTAGGCATAGTGATTCAAAAGGTGTGGGTGATCTCAGGAGGTCTTCTTTGTGTGGGGAGGATGCTATATAATGTGAAAGTTGTGCATGTTTTAGCCAGTTTCCAGGACGTCCCCCACACAATTCAATAAATTTGTCTGTGCTTATTAATTTCCCATTTTCTACAAACTTGGCCAGAGGCCATGTATAATCCCATTCCTGAGTTCTGCGAAATTTGTTGTCTAGCCCCCCTACTAATTCTGCGTTCTGGGGGATTGGGAAGAGAGGTGAGCGAAGATGAGTAATGTCTTTATTGGTAGATCTGATCAGGTCCCAAGTATGGAAAAGGTGTCTATGTATAGGTAGTGTCTTGCATTGTATTGGTCTGAGTTCCTCAGGCACCCAACAAACCGCTCCCACCTTTGGGATCTGTAGCAAATGTGAGTCTATGGACACCCAGGCCTTATTGTCCGTGGAGCCATGCCAGTCCAGAACTCTCTGTAGAGTGACCGCTATGTAATACTTTCTAATATTTGGTAGGCCTAGCCCCCCCCATGTCAGTGTTCCTATATAATGTATTTCTATTTATCCGAGGTTTCAGTGTTCCCCATATAAAGGTATTGATTATAGATTGTAGTTGGGATATGTAACTGTTGGGAAGAGAAATGGGGATAGTTTGTAAGATATAAAGAATCCTGGGCAAAGTGGTCATTTTTATGGATTGAATCCTCCCCCACCAAGATAAAGGTCTGTCTGACCACGTTGAGAGGTCTTTTTGTATGTTTTGTAGTAAGGGTCTATAATTTTTTTCAAATAATGTAGTATAATTGGGGGAGAGGACAATACCTAAGTATTTAACTGATTCAGGTTGTAATTTGAGGGGGCAAGCTTGTGCTAGTTGTTGAAAGTCAATGGGATCCATGGAGATATTCAGGATTTCAGATTTTTGAAGGTTTATAGAAAAATTAGAAAAGTTACCAAATTTTTGGAGTGTTTCTAGAAGGACAGGTATTGTAGTACTCGGTGAGGTCAGTGAAAACAGCAAGTCATCTGCATATAGGGCAATTTTAAAATCATGAGGGCCGATTGGGATTCCTGTGATATTTTGGTTCATTCTGACATGAGATGCTAGGACCTCCATGGATAGTATAAAAAGTAATGGGGACAATGGGCAACCCTGTCGGGTACCATTGGTAATTTGAAAGGGATCTGAGAGGGCACCATTGACCCTCACTCTAGCTGACGGGGAAGAGTATAAACTAAAGATTCTATTTATCATTTTCTCTCCAAAGCCAAAAGATTTTAATGTGGCCTTAAGAAAGCTCCAGTTTATACGGTCGAAAGCCTTCTCAGCATCGACTGTGATAAAGACTGATTTAATTTTATTATGTTGGGCATGGGAGGCTAGAGGAGCGCTCTTATGGTGTTGTCCCGTGCTTCACGTGACGGGACAAAACCAACCTGGTCCGTATGTATCAGATCTTGGATTATGGAATTTATTCTTTTAGATAGAATTTTGCCCAGGATCTTCAGATCAGAATTTAATAATGATATTGGTCTGTAATTAGTGGTGTCTTCAGGGTTTCTATCTGGTTTTAAGATAACTGCTATATGGGCTTCCTGCATCGTGTGGGAGAGCAGTCTATTCTCGTCTATTGAGTTAAACAATTCTAGTAGATGTGGGGCAAGTACATTTTTAAATTGTTTATAGTAGGCATTTGTAAGGCCATCAGGGCCAGGGCTTTTTCTCATGGGGAGGTCTTTGATGGTGTTGAGGATTTCTAGCAGTGTAATAGGTTCCTCCATTTTCTCTGTTTGGGCCGTCGTAAGTGTGTTTAATTGTGCTCTATCAATGTATTCGTTCATTTGTGTAGCGTGGGATGAGGAGGCATCGTCTCTAAGATTATACAGTTGATGATAATATTTACTGAATTGATCTGCTATCTGCTTGCTGTCGTGTGTTACAGTCCCGTCAGCCTTTTTTATACTGTATATGTGTGATTTAGAGGTTTTTGCTCTCAGGGCTCTTGCTAGGAGCGCGCCAGCTCGGTTGCCCTCATGGAAATATACCTTTCTTAGGTAAAGAGCTCGTCTCTGAGCTTCTCTAGTCAGTAAATGATTTAATTCTTTCCTAACTTTAGTCAGTTCTATTTGGATCTTAGAGTCCATAGGGGTCTGTTTGTGTTGTAGTTCAAGTGAGTTCAACTTGTCAGTGTTATGCGTTATAGCTAGATTAAATTGTTTTCGCAGCCTAGACCTTTGTTTAATATATTCTCCTCTGACTACGGCTTTATGCGCGTCCCATAGGGTACGTGATGAGATTTCAGGCAGTGAGTTATGGTGAAAGTATTCTTGTATGGTCTGGAGCATTTTGATATTAGTGGGAGTGTGATGTAGTAGGGTCTCGTCTAATCTCCATATAAAAGGGCATGACGGGCCTTCTGACCATTCCATAGATAGCGTAATAAGAGAGTGGTCCGACCAAGCCGTTGGGTTTATGTCCGAGTCCCTAACTTGTCCTAGACTCAGTTGGTCGACTAATAGATAATCAATGCGGGTGTATTGAGACCATGGATTAGAGAAAAATGAATAGTTACGCTGAGTAGGGTGTTGTATCCTCCAAATGTCAACTACGCCTGATTTTTTGAGAAAGTCATAAACTATGTTAGGGGGTCTTGATGTGGGGTTAGGTTTAGTGGAGGTAGAGTCTAATTTGGGGTCGAAAGTAACGTTAAGATCGCCTCCTATGATTAGAGATCCCTTCCTGTGTTCTGCAATTAGGGCTGTGAGTTTCTTATAGAAGGGCACTCTCTTAGAGTTGGGAGCATAGACGTTCACCAACGTGATTGGGCGCTGGAACAGGAGTCCCACTAGTATTAGGATTCTGCCATCTTTATCGGAGACTTTGTGTAGTAATTGAAATTCTAAGTTCTTATGAAATAAAGTCCCAACCCCATTTTTTTTTTTTTTTGTATGGTTTGATCCAAAATACCCAGTGGGGTAAAATTTAGAGAGGAATTTGGGTTCAGCGGTATTTAAAAAGTGTGTCTCTTGTATGAATATGATTGAATTGTTATGTTTTTCAAACTCTCTCAAAGCGATTGAGCGCTTTATAGGAGAATTGAGTCCATTCGCATTTTGCGAAAGGAAATTCACTGTTCTATGTGTCATTCTTAAAATGTGTGTGGTGTCGTCTACTATCTATGGGTTTCTTACCTGGGACTTCAAAAAAGATGGATTCTGTCGGTTTCCCCCCCCCCCAGAGGGAATAGGAAGTGATATACAGAGGAGAAGGAAAAGCTGGGAAGAAGCATCATATTGCCTGCGTGAACAAATAAACATTAGAACCATAAAACTGATAAACCAAACATATACAAAACAAGTGTGCAGCGAAACATTGACTGAACAAAAAGTAAGGCTATATCTTTTAGTATAGCAAGTAGATTTAGGAATAGGGATAGCGGTGAGGTTATAGGGGGTGAACATCAGGAGATGTTACTACTCCCAGGGTAAAAGAAGCGGAGTGAAGAGGAGACAAGGGACAAGAGATGTATATTCAAGAGATGAAAAGAAGAAAACAATATTTGAAACAATGACTGGGACAGAACATAGCTCTTAGTATCTAGGAGGAGACAAGAAAACACTATATATGTTCATTTCATGGAGGTCTTTCTTTGGGTCCTAGGGGGGTTCCGCTTGAGGATGGGAAGCCTTTTCTTTTCCTAGAAACAGTGGTCCACTCAGGTCTTTGAGGCTTGGGTTTGTGGGCATCCTTTGGGTTCTTGTTTTCAAATATGGATGGTAGAGAGGGCGTTGGGATGCCCAAGTCAGAGCAAAAAGTCTCGATATCTTCTGGGTCTCGATAGGTGTAGATCTTATTTTCTTTAGTCACTTTTAAGGAGAAGGGGAAGCCCCAGCGGTAGGGTATACCCAATTCTTTGAGGTGTAGTGTGAGGTATCTGGCTTCCTTTCTTTTGAAGAGAGTTGTAGGACTGAGGTCCGCATATATTTGAATGTCTTTTCCTTGAAAGCTTATTGGAGACTGCTTCCTAGAAGCTGTTAGGATATCTTCTTTATCTGAGTATTTATGAAACTTTATTATGATGTCTCGTGGAGGATCTTTCGCTGATGGCGGTGGTCTGAGTGCTCTGTGAGCTCTATCTAGGACCAGAGGGGAAGCAGCGTTGTTTTTGAGTAAATGTTCAAAGAGTTGCTGAAGGTATGAGTTTATTTGTGGGGGTGTAATATCTTCGGGTACCCCTCTGATTCTTAGATTTTGTCTTCTGTTACGGTTATCTAAATCTTCTATTTGAGATTGTAATAAAAGAATGGTGGCGTTTTGTTGCTCCATTTCGCATGCCATGTTGTTATTGTCTGAAGTTAATTCCTCAGTTTGCTCTTCGATTTGCAATATTCTCTGGCCCAGATCTGTTATTTCTCTTTTCACCTCAGTGAGGCTGTCTTTAATCATCTGGCTCACTTGAACCATGAATATTTTAAAGTCTTCTTTAGAGGGTAACAGCAACAAGTCAGCTTTTGTGAGAAGGTGATCTGTGTCTTGGCGAGGTGATGCTGAACCCCTGTCTTCTGAGTCGTTAGATACTGGGGATTGGGGTGACGGAATGGCCGTCTCTGTTGTTTTAAAGTAAGCATCCATCTTTGCCCCAGCAGGAATAGATGTTTTCCCAGACTTGTCTATCCTGGTTGTTCTTTTAGTGGTCATGTTGAAGCTATGAGCGGCAATTCCCTTCTATACAAGAAGTTTGTTGTGGTAAGTAGTTTCAAAACACGCTCATATGGTAGTTAGGCATGCGAACTGCATATGCTGAAAATGTTGGGACTTTGCTTGTTAAGTGAACCTGACCGTTATTAGCTATGGCAGGTATAATGAATGCGTAACACAGCCAAATGTCCTGTGAGTAGCGGACTATGAGAGAGAAAAAAATCAACAGTCCATATGCTTATCAGAAGAAGTCAATCTGTGTAAGTAAAGACCCATTAGTGCAGGATGTTTAACCTTATTGTTTTGTGTAACACCTCGTGAAGACTGGGGTGTTAAGCTTGAGGGAATACTGCTCCTCGCCTCCCACGTGGCGCTATAGTAGGTGTAATGGAGATTTCAGTACATGAAAAGGTTCAGAGCAGCTCTGTCGCATGGATTCAAGGTCTCCTCATAAGGTGTGTAATTGCTGTGTTAGCGGTCAGCTTAATGGGTGTAATCGTTACTCACTGTAAGTGAAGGGGATCCTTATGCCATCGTGCCGATCATCTACTGAGCGAGTTATGCGCATTTTCTTTGTAGGTCTCAATGTCGACTGTAGTTTGCGGCAGCGCCGTGCTTAAATGTGAGACAAAGTTGGTCGAGTGGTTACAGAGTGTGCCTGTATCTTAGCGGAGCATGTCCTGCAGAAATTCAAAGACTCTTGTCCCTTATACAGAGCTGTACCCTGGGGCTAGTATCAGAGCACTATGTAGTTGCGGCCATTCTCGTTCCCGGCCCTATTAAATGTATTTTTAATCATAGTGTGATTCCTGGTTATACCTAAGCCCTAGGCGCTCCTATTTATCCTTCACTGGGATTCATAAAGAACAAAGAAGCCCGGGACAACACTCGCAAAATTATAGACTTGATCAATATAACCACAGTAAAAGGGACGCCTTCTATGTTTCTATCTCTGGATGCAGAGAAGTCGTTCGATAGGATCAACTGGGGCTACATGCATGCAATCCTACATAAAGAAGGCATTACAGGAGCTTTCCATGCTGGTTACGTTAAATTATCGGGTTATAAATCCAAACCTATACTAATACGCAATGGTACTAGACAAGGGTGTCCTTTATCCCCTCCTCTTCGCATTATGCATCGAACCACTAACAATTAAAATTAGGGATAATACAGATATATTGGGAATCATAGTAGTAAATTCAGAGTTCAAAATATAACTATTTGTGGACAACATAATCTTATCCTTGGCTAAACCACTACTATCATTCGCCCCATTATATTCACCAATAAATAACTATAGTAAATAATCTGATAATAAAATGAATGAAGATAAATGTGAGGCACTTAGTATTAAACTACCCCAACATACAAAAAAACTTTTGGAACTTACCCTTACCCTTATTAAAGTGAAAGTCCTAGCGTTTTATAAATGCTAGGATTTACTATTGAAACAAATAAAGGGCACTTTCATTCATGAAGTATAAGATACTTCATGTAGAAAGCTCCTTTATTTGATTCAACCGATCGCCTCTCTTAGCTCCTACAGCAGCGCATGGCTAAAAAATGTTTTGGCTTAGAGGTGACGTCTTCACCTCTTAGCCAATAGCCGTGCGGTAAATCCGGCTCCCATGGGCGCCAGGCTTCTAAGCAGCATGCCCCCTTTCCCTATCTTGTCCATTGTAATTTTAAAATAAAGTTGCACGGTGACATCATGTCATTGCACGTGACATCACCGCACGTAACAGGAAGCCCCAGCGATGCCTGTCACTATACAGGCCTGATCACCGGGGTGGGAGTTGATGGGAGCCACCAGATTGCTTTAAAGGTAGGTGAGTGCTACCAACGGCTCTGAGCCATCTTTAGCACTCAAGGGGTTAGCGAGTGTTGCTCATATTTCTTTTAAATAGTTTCTTTCAGTCAGCCCTAGCTGAGCTTGCTGTCATGTAATTACTGAGTTCAGTTTTTTATTGTTAATTCATTTTATTTTCAAGCAGAAAGGAGGTTTCCCAATGAGTATGTGTTTACAGCTTGCTAGGCCCTAATTTAGGATCTATAACCTAGATTTAAAACTTCCATCGGCAACTTTTTCAAGTATGTGTTTTTTTTAGTTTTCTGATTGACATATAGGTAGATGTGCTCATACACCATTTTTCTGTCTTACTACTGTCTACTACTTCAAAATAATCCTAGTATAGCTGGGAACATTTATATTGAAATTAAAAGATAGCTGTCTTCACGCTTTTTGGGCCAAGGACATCTGATATATTACAGAAGTATAATAGCACCCTTGCTTATAGTACTCAGTGAGCTCATGAGATGCCTGTTTACCACAACAAATTTTGGAATACATATTATTATCGGTTATTATTATTATCAGTTATTTATAAAGCGCCAGCAGATTACGCAGCACTATACAAAGAATAAAACATTACAGGGATGCATTACTGTAACATAATACCCCTTTAAGGGGAGGTTTCCTTTAAAGCGTATAAATTATGCTGAATACCTCATACCAATGCTTGGTATTGTTGTATCCAGCCGTGTACTACACTATTGTCTACTGAACCTTTAGTCTCTATACTGCCTTGCTGCTTTCTTTGTCCCGCTTACAGCTGCTGCTGACATCTAGGCTGCCTCTCCACCTGGTTTGGACTTACCTTCATCCGGACTGCAGTTTTTCTGTGAAATGTAACCTTTGTCAGCCTGATCTCCCCGCTGCTGGAATCAGTTGCTCCTCTCACCTACGCGACTGAGTGACGTCACTCCTACAAGCCGCTCCTTCAGTGTCTCACACAGCTGCAGCCGTCAGCTTCTCTCACAGCGTGTAGCTCGGCTCTGTGAACACCTATCTCCTAAAGGAACCTCTGGAAACCGAGAGCTCTCTCTTCAAAGTTTTAGAAGTGCTTCCTTCCTGAACTGGTAAGCTGAATTTTATCACTCAGTTTGATTTCAGTTATTTTGGTGCCGTTTTATTTTTTTCATTGCAGTGATATTTTCTTTATATTTATAGTCATCTCTGCTTAATTTGAACTGCCAATTGCTACCAGGGCTAAATAGTTCTATTTTATATAATTTGACTTCTACATTAATCTAATAGGAAGTACTATAGGTACTACCCAAAGACATGAGTTACTACCTATATTTTAATATGAAACACTCCCTGAGGTTTTTATTTGGGACTTACATATTTGACTTATTAGATAATCTTCTCAAGATTTATAGTAAAGAACAACTTGGAAAAAATGAAGGTATTAACAAATTTTCAAACACCTGTTACAATTACATACACAAACAAGTACAGTAGGGGTACATTACACTTGTAGGTACAATAATTGAGTTATACAAAAGGAGAGGAATGCCCTGCCCTTGAGCACAAATCAGTTGTAGTTCTCTTAAATACAAAATAACGTCTGATATAAGGCAGGGTGAAATGCGAATGAGTGAGGTCTTAGGGAAACAATAAGAAAAGAAAGTGTGTGGTGAGTGAGTAAATGAGGTTTGGAAAAGTGTAACAGAATGTGGTAGAGTGTCAGTACAGAGGCTGTGAATATTAAATAGTTTCTCTATCCTGGATCATTAGTGACAGCTGCACCTAATTAATATTAGGAGGTGTATATATATAAAAGGGACAGTCTACACCAGAAGTTTTATTCTTTCAAAAGATAGATAACCCCTTTATTACCCATTAAAATCTGTTAAAATCTGACAGCGCTCAACTTTGTGTCTGTAGCTCCTAGTATTGTGGGTACCAGCGCCCCCAAAAAGGTGAATGTAGTGCTAAAAATAAATACACAGAGCGCCTCCTAAAAGGCTAAGACACTAGTAGTGACAAGATTATTTAAATCAAATATATATTGAAATTCTATACAAGATACAAGATACAAGATACAAAAGTGGATCCACTTAAAATTAACAATAAAATATGCATATATCTATATAAAAAACAATACAATTGTGGTTAAAAACCACAACAAAATACAATCTTAATTACAAAATAAATTACAATAAAACAGCTGTTAACTGATAAGCTGGTTGATGGTTGGATAAAAAATATAAATATATAAAAACATCAATTTACTGAGTAGGTGTCCATAAATATGTACGTCCCAAACTTTAAATTCTTTCCAGAGAGTGGAATTATCCTTATATATCCCTCGATAAATGGTGAAATGATGAAGTGTGAAGAAAAACGTAGTGGTTTTCAAATCAAATTTAAAAAATTATTGTGAATATCCAAAAAATCCTGAAAAGATGATGTGATGAAGTGGGCGTGAATAATCAAAAATGTGTGTACACAAAAATGAAAAAAGAAAAAGGAAAAAATGTGAAAAAATAATCCAAATGAATATTGAGGATGTGTTAAAGTGAATAACATACTTATAAAGTGACCCTTATGTGAATACAAGATGTGAAGAGATGCTCCTAAAAAGTTATTCCTGTGTGTAATCGATGAAAAAATACAGAAATGGATCCTGTGTGTAAACGATGAAAAAATACAGAAATTGATCCTATTTCTGTATATATGTCAACGCGTTTCGGCCCTAAGAACTGGGCCTTTATCAAGACTTGATAAAGGCCCAGTTCTTAGGGCTGAAACGCGTTGACATATATGGTATATCTTTGAATGAATTGATCCCTGAGACATAGGATCCATTTCTGTATTTTTTCATCGTTTACACACAGGAATAACTTTTTAGGAGCATCTCTTCACATCTTGTATTCACATAAGGGTCACTTTATAAGTATGTTATTCACTTTAACACATCCTAAATATTCATTTGGATTATTTTTTCACATTTTTTCCTTTTTCTTTTTTCATTTTTGTGTACACACATTTTTGATTATTCACGCCCACTTCATCACATCATCTTTTCAGGATTTTTTGGATATTCACAATAATTTTTGAAATTTGATTTGAAAACCACTACGTTTTTCTTTTTTACACACATCATTTCACCGTTTATCGAGGGATATATAAGGATAATTGTTTTAAAATAGAATCTTCATATTGGACATTCACTCTCTGGAAAGAATTTAAAGTTTGGGACCTACATATTTATGGACACCTACTCAGTAAATTGATGTTTTTATATATTTATATTTTTTATCCAACCATCAACCAGCTTATCAGTTAACAGCTGTTTTATTGTAATTTATTTTGTGATTAAGATTGTATTTTGTTGTGGTTTTTAACCACAATTGTATTGTTTTTTTATATAGATATATGCATATTTTATTGTTAATTTTAAGTGGATCCACTTTTGTATCTTGTTTGTATATTTTAGCTATAAGTAGCTTATAAAATATTTTATATACCCCTATAGAATTTCAATATATTTTTTATTTAAATAATCTTGTCACTACTAGTGTCTTGGCCTTTATTACCCATTCCCCAGTTTTGCATAACCAACACAGTTATATTAATATACTTTTTACCATTGTGATTACCATGTATCTAAGCCTTTTATGACAGCCCCCTGATCACATGACTTTTAGTTATTATCTACAGACTTGCATTTTAGCCAATTAGTGCACTGTCTGCCACAAGCCACGGGAGTGATCACAATGTTTTACATCTTTTATTTATGTGAAGAACATATCAAACACAATAACATCTTTAAGAATACAAAATACTCTGATACATAAGTCATCCGTCCCCATCATACAAAGCTGTAATTTAAACATAGAATACAGTATGGTTCGACATGTCTTCAATTTTCTCACATTTTTCTCTTCCTCCTACTACTACTTCCTCATCCCTGCCCATGAGGGTCAGGTCTCTAAGCTGACTAAAACCTCTAATCCCTTTTATGTTCAGGTCCCCATAGTCCCCCTTCTTCAGGTGTGGAAGAATATGAATGTCCATGTGTGCCACTTGGCAATGTAGCAGTTCGTTTGAGCATAGCCATACAGTCTAAAACAAACACAGCAACACCACAGATCCCCACCACTTTCCTCAACCCTGCAGGGGCATACATTATTATGTACAGGGAACAGATGCCTAATACAAAGGGTCATTTCAGGTAAAATACCACCCATCGCACCCATTTCTCTCAGTTCCCGGGGTGCCTATCTCTGAAATCTAATTTGTCAGTGTTTTCACCTTCTCCCCTGCTGGGGACAGTTCAGTCAGAATCCAGGCACCATTCCCCGGCCAATTGGGCTTGTAAGATATACTCTGTGTTCCTAATTGGGTGTATTATCAAGCATTGCTGTGTGGTATATAAACTAAGTATGTAGGGCTTCCATTTCTTTATGAACCGTTCCGTTCTGCCCTTAAGATCCCCCAGCACATTTGCCTGTTCAAATAGTAACGGTCTGTGAATCTCGTGTTTAAGATGAGTAAGGGTTGGGGGTTTTGCCTCCAGCCAATGTTTCAATAATGTTGTTCTAGCTTGAAGTATAGTGTTATGTATGAACAATGTGTTCTGTTTATTTGGTATCTGGAGATCAAGGAGTATAGCACTTTGAGTAGTAATTGCTAGCTGATCTTTTGTAATGATACAAAGCCAGTGTGTTAGTTTTCCCCAAAAGCTGTATAATTTGGGGCATGACCAGAACATGTGAATTAGGTCTGTTTTTGGTGTTGAACATTTTGGGCATTTCCCTTCCTGATTTGATTCCCATTGGGCGTGATCACAATGTTATCTGTATGGCTCATATGAACTAGCACCCCCCTGTTGTGAAAAGCAAATAAAAATCATGTGATAAGAGGCTTTCTTTAATGGCTTAGAAACAGGCAGACATTGAGAGGTTTCAATGTTATAAATTATATTAATATAACAATGCTGGTTGTGCAAAGCTGGGGGATGGGTAGTAAAGGCATTATCTATATTTTTAAACAATGACAATTTTAGTGTTGACTGTCCCTTTAAGGTAGGACCCTGTCAGATAGGTCAGTCACACATAGTTAAACAACTAACAAAACACTTACCAATCAAAGTAATATCCCATGACAAGACTGCAACCTTCCATCTCCACCCTGGCCACCCTCCCCACCACTCTCAGCGCCTTCCCACAACCACTGAGAATGAAGTGAGTTCCCTATTGTCTTCCTCACACCTCACTACCTGACCCTATCCTTTCACATCTAATACCGTCTCTGTCTTCTACCCTCACTCCATCTCTTACTCACATTTTCAACCTATCCCTTACTACCGGTTCATTTCCATCTTCCTTCAAACATGCAAAGGTCACCTCCATCCTCAAAAATCCCTCCCTCGACCCCAATTCTCCTGCAAACTACTGCCCCATATCACTGCTTTCGCTAGCTTCAAAAATCCGGGAAAAACTAGTTTTCAGTCGCCTAACCCACTCCAACCTCCAACTCATTGCTTGACCCCTTGCAATTTGGCTCCTGTCCCAAACACTCAACTGAGACTGTCCTCACCAAGGTTACTAATGATCTTCTTTCTGCTAAATACAATGGCCACTACTCAATACTTATCTTACTTGACCTGCCTGCTGCCTTTGACACCGTTGACCTTCCCTTTCTCCTACAAACTCTCAGCTCCCTTGGGCTGTCTGACACTTCCCTCTCCTGGATCCACTCTTATCTCTCTAATAGGTCCTTTTCTATCTCCTTTGCTGGTGACTCCTCCTCTACATTACCTCTGTCTGTTGGAGTACCTCAAGGCTCTGTTCTGGGTCCTCTACTCTTCTCTATTTATACTTCCTCACTGGGTAAACTTATTAGTTGCTATGGCTTCAACTATCACCTCTATGCTAATGATACTCAGATCTACCTATCCACCCCTGCACTCTCTCCTTCTGTCCTTTCTCACATCAGTGTCTGCTTATCTGGCATTTCTTCTTGGATGGCCTCTCACCACCTAAAAATCAACATGTCCAAGACTGAGCTCCTTCTAATCCCCCCTCTAATTCTACCCCGGTTTCTAACTTTTCAATCACTGTTGGTTACACCACTATCTCCCCATCACCCCAAGTCCACTGCCTAGGAGTTACACTTGAGTCCAGTCTGTCCTTCATGCCCCACATCCAACTGCTCTTTTCATCCTGTAGCAACCACCTACACAATAGCTCCAAAATTCGTTCATTTCTGAGTGCTGAAACTACTAAACAGCTAATCAACTCCCTGGTAATTTCCCGACTTGACTATTGTAATAACCTACTAACTGGCCTCCCTCTCTCCCACCTCTCCCCTCTTCAATCCATCCTAAATGCCTCTGCTAGGCTAATCCACCTCTCCCAACGTTCTGTACGTGCTGCACCTCTCTGTGAGTCCCTTTACTCGCTCCCCATTCACAGCAGAATTAAATTCAAAATTCTCACCCTGACGTGAAAAGCCCTTACCAACACAGCCCCCCCACCTGTCCTCCCTCATCAACAAATATACTCCAGCGCGTCCCCTAAGATCCAACAATGACTGCTTCTTGCATCTTCTACCATCACCTCCTCATGCTATACTACAGGTCTTCTCTCATGCAGCACCAACCATCTGGAGTGCACTTCCTCGAGCTGTCAGACTTTCCCCTAACCTTTCTCCCTAAAACGCTCCCTAAAGACCTTTTTGTTCAGGGAAGCCTATCTTCAAATCAGTAACAACACTTGCCTAATAGCTGCCCTCGTCTAACTCCACACTAACATCATAACCACCTTTGCCATCCCCACCTCCTGTTTCTCACCCTCCTACCCATCTAGATTGTAAGTTCCCACAGGGACCGGGCCCTCAATTCCCCCTGTATTTGTTTGTTAAACTTTGTCTGGTGTTATTTATATTGTATTGCACTGTACTTTTATATTTTTACCCATGAACAGCACTGCAGAATCTGTTGGAGCTTTATAAATAAAGAATAATAATAAAAGAATAATAAAGTTAGTGTGAATTTGTAGAAAATAATGACAGCACAGGTTAGAAGGGATCTCCACACTATAGAAAAAATAAAAACCCTAAACTGCTGACTGGCAGCCAATACCTAAGATGGTGGGGACTAGTGAGAGAGGGATGGGAAGATAGCTGTTTGGGTGGGTAATCCCTACACTACAGCAAATATTACCCTAACAGCTAATTGATTAAGCCAATCACTGATGGGAATTTCAGAGGTGTGGTGCACAGGTGCAACTAGCATCCTTTGAATAAAATAAATTGCAAAGTCATGCATGTCTGCCATTTATGAACAAAGGGGATCCTAGAGAAGCTTTTAAAATAATTTGTCTTAGTTAATAATATCAGTGAGAAACTCAGTTTGTTAAAAAGTTAACATTTTATATGATCAAATTTGGCGGCCAAATGGTGGCATGGAATATACCAAAAGGGGCCTAGATCAATACCTTGGGTTGTCTACTTCAAAAATTTATATATAGTTTTGAGGGCCAATTTTTAAAATTTGGGCCGTTTTTTTATACCAAATGAGATTTACCCCATTGCATCATTTTAGAACATATGGTATACATAGCTGCAGATAAAAACCTTAAAATTATCAAAAAATAATAATAAAAATATATACAATTGGTCTTAGTCTTAATCAAAGAATGCCAGTGAGGTTTTGGAACTGTATACATATTTTGACAACTTTTCAAAGATTTTTACTTTTAGATATTCTAGTCTGGTTAAAAAGTAGTGGAATATGCTTAAAATATTAATTTAAAGGAATATTGAGGGGAAATAAGAAATTCTCTGTAACCCTAGAACAGTATATTTTTAGCAAATTACTCCCTTAAAGAGAGAGGGCAAGATTACATATGCGGCGGCACCTGCAAAAACCAGCGGCGCTGTTTTTTACGCGGTATCCTATAAATGGGGCGCATATTTTTCACCCGTTGCCTGCTATTTTTAAGCTAACATAGAACCGCGTCGCAAATCAGTATCACATATTCAGCGCAAGGACTTAGGCAGTGAAAATGGAGACCTTTTACTCAATTTTCACCTCGCCACACATAGGCAGGCTGAAAATGTAAGCAGTGTAACCCCCTGCAAATAATAACTAACACCTAACGCATGCACAATATCTATCTACCTGTCAACCGCCATTAACCCACATCGCAATAAACCTAATAAATGTATTAACCCCTAATCCGCCATTAACCCACATCGCAATAAACCTAATAAATGTATTAACCCCTAATCCGCCATTAACCCACATCGTAATAAACCTAATAAACGGCTAGATTACGAGTTTTGCGTTATGGGTTATAATGCTGCTTTTTCATTACCGCTGCTATTACGAGTCTTGTCAAAAAAGCTGTACCGCACACTTTTTTGGCCGTAACGCAAATTAACTAACGCACCTTTCAAAAAGTCCTTTTTCAATGGGACTCCCATAGCGCCAGTATTACGAGTCTGCCTGGGATGCCAAAAAAGTGAGCGGTACAGCCAATACCGCCAAGATTCGTAACGCAATCTAAAGTCAGTAGTTATGAGTTTTACGCTACAAAGCTGTAGCATAAAACTCATAACTAAAGTGTTGAAAAGTACACTAACACCCATAAACTACCTATTAACCCCTAAACCGAGGCCCTCCCGCATCGCAAACACTAAAATAAAATTATTGACCCCTAATCTGCCGCTCCGGACATCGCCGCCACTATAATAAATATATTAACCCCTAAACCGCCGCACTCCTGCATCGCAAACACTAGTTAAATATTATTAACCCCTAATCTGCCGCCCCTAACATCGGCGCCACCTACCTACATTTATTAACCCCTAATCTGCCGCTCCGGACATTGCCGCCACTATAATAAACATATTAACCCCTAAACCTAACCCTAACACCCCCTAATTTTAATATAATTAAAATAAATCTAAATAAAACCTACTATTAATAACTAAATAATTCCTATTTAAGACTAAATACTAACCTGTAAAATAAACCCTAAGCTAGCTACACTATAACTAATAGTTACATTGTAGCTAGCTTAGGTTTTATTTTTATTTCACATGCAAGTTTGTATTTATTTTAACTAGGTAGAATATCTAGTAAATAGTTATTAACTATTTACTAACTACCTAGCTAAAATAAATACAAATTTACCCGTGAAATAAAACCTAACCTGTCTTACACTAAAGAAAAAACAAGCAGGTCTCCGGTACAGCAGCGTGTACGACACACCAGTGCTCAACCCTTAAAAATCAGCACAGTATACGATAACAAGGACCCCACCTGTATCTCAATCACACAGGTGTTGGTTATCAATCAGCAAAAACATCAAAAAGTTTGGCGCGTATGTACAGTCTTATAACGGTCAACAGTGAAAGTCTCCCATTTTGAAAGACAAAAGTCCCATCCAGTTTATGTCAATTAAAATGTAACTTTTATTAAGCATTTGTAAAAAACAAACTTTTACAGACCTGGATCGAGTTCTTAGTGACAGTACTATGTACTTAAGTAAATACCTCCGATTCCCACTGTGGCGTCACTAGACGCGTTTCGCCGGAGCTTTCTCAATAGTGACTTACAGGATAATCTAAACCGCTAACCTTTAAACACCCCTCTGATCACGTGACCTCCATTCACAAAAACGGAAGCCTCGTTTCAGTACATGTCTTAACCAATAATAAAAGGGACAGAATAGCTGCTCAACTGCTGCTAGGTAGAACTTTTGACCACATAGTTAAACTATTTCTATATTTATCGCAACATTGTATTCACAATTCTATTTTGCAGAGTATATAACCAAATAGTATATAGAATCGTTTAGAACAAACTGTACACTTTTATAACGGTAACATTAAAAACTAAACTAAATATACAATTTAAAATTACACGAATAAGAGAGGAAGATAGAAAAAACTAGTAATCAATGGACAATTATATATATCATATATATATATATATATATATATATATATATATATATATATATATATATATATATATATATATATATATATATATATATACTCTCTCTTTAGGGCTGCAATGAGTATTCCTTACAACAATTATGTTATTGTCATGAACCAAGCCTCCAGACGAAAAAGAAAAAGAAATGGTCTGGGAGGCATTCTGCTAAGAAGGGCTGTGTGGGGATTTGAACATGTGGCTCTGTGGTTGCTATTTCTGTTTGCTTACATGTTGAGCCACAGCCAGTTCTAGGAATAGCAAGGAACTTAAAAGATCTGATAAATAACTATTTGCCTTACTTGTTATTACACCTGTGCAACACACAGGTGTTCTCAATTCTGGAATTAATCAGAACCAACCCTGTGCAAAACCTCCCTATTTAAGGATGGCTTTTAGTCTGCATTGGGGTCTTCACATTGGATCTGTTTTGTCAAGTCAGAACCTGTTTCCTGTACTTCTTTGGAGAAAGATTTCACCTTTGCACCTGTTTACAAGGTATTACCAGGAGAAAGCCTTTACCTTAAACCTGTTACCAATCTACAAGTTTGTTTCCTGCTTTATGCAATTCCTGCACTTGGCCATTGCCAGGAGAAAGATTTCCTTTGCACCTGTTTACAAGGTATTACCAGGACAAAGCCTTTACCTTTAAACCTGTTACCAGTTTGCAAGTTTGTTTCCTGCCTTCAGCAATTACAAGGAGAGAGACTTTACCTTTAAACCTGTTACCAGTTTGCAAGTTGTTTCCTGCATTATGCAATTCCTGCACTCAGCAATTACAAGGAGAGAGACTTTACCTTTAAACCTGTTACCAGTTTGCAAGTTGTTTCCTGCATTGTGCAATTCCTGCACTCAGCAATTACAAGGAGAGAGACTTTACCTTTAAACCTGTTACCAGTTTGCAAGTTGTTTCCTGCATTGTGCAATTCCTGCACTCAGCAATTACAAGGAGAGAGACTTTACCTTTAAACCTGTTACCAGTTTGCAAGTTGTTTCCTGCATTGTGCAATTCCTGCACTCAGCAATTACAAGGAGAGAGACTTTACCTTTAAACCTGTTACCAGTTTGCAAGTTGTTTCCTGCCTTGTGCAATTCCTGGACTCAGCAATTACAAGGAGAGAGACTTTACCTTTAAACCTGTTACCAGTTTTCAAGTTGTTTCCTGCATTGTGCAATTCCTGCACTCAGCAATTACAAGGAGAGAGACTTTACCTTTAAACCTGTTACCAGTTTTCAAGTTGTTTCCTGCATTGTGCAATTCCTGCACTCAGCAATTACAAGGAGAGAGACTTTACCTTTAAACCTGTTACCAGTTTTCAAGTTGTTTCCTGCATTGTGCAATTCCTGCACTCAGCAATTACAAGGAGAGAGACTTTACCTTTAAACCTGTTACCAGTTTGCAAGTTGTTTCCTGCCTTGTGCAATTCCTGCACTCAGCAATTACAAGGAGAGAGACTTTACCTTTAAACCTGTTACCAGTTTGCAAGTTGTTTCCTGCCTTGTGCAATTCCTGGACTCAGCAATTACAAGGAGAGAGACTTTACCTTTAAACCTGTTACCAGTTTGCAAGTTGTTTCCTGCATTGTGCAATTCCTGCACTCAGCAATTACAAGGAGAGAGACTTTACCTTTAAACCTATTACCAGTTTGCAAGTTGTTTCCTGCCTTGTGCAATTCCTGGACTCAGCAATTACAAGGAGAGAGACTTTACCTTTAAACCTGCTACCTGTTTACAAGTTGTTTTCTGCCTTGTGCAAATCTTACATTTCAGTTATTACCAAGAGAAAGACTTTCCTTTTTGAATCTGCATCTCTGCTTACTAGTTTCCTTTATTTTCACTCCTGCTGTATGTGGTCTTAACATACCTGAGTAGCATATTTAAATATTCTGCAAGTATTTGCTTAAACAAAGTATTTTGTTGTTTAAATAAATTTGTTTTCATTTTCAATCAGTATGGCTTCTACTAATCTTCCTTTAAAGCAACTGTTCCAGACAGTGAGGCTCTCACATGATAGCCTGAGACAGAACATGACAGTTATATTGGTACATAAAATTTATTTCTCCAATATTTAACACTTTCTTTCAAGGATTTTAATACGTTTAATGGTGTGCTACCGTAAGCTGTATTTTATTGTTTCTCTTTTTATTTTCCTGTTATCCGCAGGAAATACATCCAGGACATTAATTATACCAACGAAAGCACAGCATACAGAAATAGCTCCAATTTAGATCTTAATTAAATAGTCCAAACTATAGAAAATATTAGTTTTTTTAGTTTATTTGACTTTTTGCTATTATCTGATATCCAAGATAATTTATGATTTTCAAAGTTTTGGTTATTTTTACCTTGTTTAGCCCAAAAATAGGTCAACGTCCCATCTGGCATTTATACCATTAGGTTCTTTTGTTTGTAAGAAAAATATCCACTTAGTCTCCCTGAATAATAGATTTTTAAATCTATTACCTCCTCTTTTAGAGTTATGTACAAAATCTATTGCCTGTATCTGGAAGACTACTTCAGGGTTAGGATGCATGTTGAAATGTTTTGCTACCCTAGTTCTAGGTGGGTCAGCCTGTATATCATTAATATGTTCTCTGGCTCTGTCTTTTAACATACGGCTGGAGCACCCTACATACTGTTAATTACATAAAGAACATGTGATAAGATATACTATAAATTTTGATGTACAGTCTAGACGATATCTAATCTGGTATGTCTTTTGTGTGTTTGTAGAGATAAAAGAATCCCCTGTCTTTATATATTTACATGTTAAACATGTCCACACTTAAAACATCCCTTTTTACTAAGCCAGTGTTCCTTTGTGAGTTTTTTGTCCGATTCTGTATATACATATTCAATCAATCTGTCTCCTAATGTAGGAGATCTTCTAGCTATATAACGACAGCCTTCAGACATAATTTCATTAAGTTTAGTGTCTGTTTGTAATATGTTTAGATTATTTTTGATTATTTTTGTAATTTTTGTAAACGGTTTGCTATATGTAGTGATGAAATTAATTCCTTTTTGTTTATTTGATTCCTGTTTTCTATAGTTTGACTTATTTTTATTCTTAGTTTTCAATAATGATTTTCTATTTATATCTCGTACTTGTTTTTGAGTCCTTTTGAGCTTATTGATATCATATCCTCTGTCCACTAGTCTTGCTATCAATTCATCTGAGTGTTTGTCATATGCTTGTACTGTTGAACAATTTCGTCTAATATGTATCAACTGACCCTTTGGTATTCCTGTTTTGACGTGTGTTGGATGGCTAGAGTCTGCACGTAAAATTGTATTTCCAGTTATTTCCTTCCTATATAATTCCGTAACTATCCTTTTCTGGGTCTCATCTGATGATAAACTAATGTCTAGGTACTTTATAATCTTCTTCTGATATTCCCAAGTAAATTTAAGGTTATAGTCATTGTTGTTTAAATATGCGAGGAATTCCTGTGCTATTTCTTGTCCTCTCCATATAAACAACAAAACGTCTATATACCTAGTATACATAACAATATGACATAGAAAAGGATTATTGATAGAAAAAATATATTGTGATTCAAACCAGCCTAAAAATATATTCGCGTACGATGGGGCAAATTTTGCCCTCATCGCCGTGCCACATTGTTGCATAAAGTATTCACCATTGAATTGAAAAAAGTTATTCGTTAATAGAAAGCTTAACACCTCTACAATGTAGTCTATCAAACCCTCTGGATATGTACTATATATGCCAAGAATATATCTTACAGCTTTTAAGCCCAATTCATGCGGTATGCATGAGTATAAGGAGCTGACATCTACAGTCAGCCATGCCTGCTCAGATCCCCAGCTTTCTTTCTTCAACTTATTTAATAAGTGAGTTGTATCCCTCAGGAAACCAGGGAGCTGAAAAACACATGGCTGAAGCAGATTGTCAACCCATTCACCCAGATGTTCCAACAATGAGCCGACCCCAGGCACTATTGGCCTGCCCGGGGGGTCATAAGGATTTTTATGTATTTTTGGTACCATTCTGAAGTTTGGAACCACAGGATGTTCTTGTAATAAGTAGTCACCTAGGTCTATTAACTAACTATTTAATAGCTACCTAGCTAAAATAAACACAAATTTACCTGTAAAATAAAACCTAACCTGTCTTACACTAACACCTAACCTTACACTACAATTAAATAAATTACCTAAATTAAATACAATTACCTAAATTACAAAAAAAAAACACTAAATTACACAAAATACAAAAGAATTATCAGATATTTAAACTAATTACACCTAATCTAATAGCCCTATCAAAATAAAAAAAAGCCCCCCCCCCCAAAAATAAAAAAACCCTAGCCTAAACTAAACTACCAATAGCCCTTAAAAGGGCCTTTTGCGTGGCATTGCCCCAAATAAATCAGCTCTTTTACCTGTAAAAAAAATACAAACAACCCCCAACAGTAAAACCCACCACTCACACAACCAACCCCCCCCCAAATAAAAAAAAGCCAATAGGATTTTTTGACCTTTAATTCCGATTGGCTGATAGAATTCTATCAGCCAATTTTTTTTACAGGTAAAAGCTGATTTCTTTGGGGCAATGCCCCGTAAAAGGCCCTTTTAAGGGCTATTGGTAGTTTAGTTTAGGCTAGGGTTTTTTTTTATTTTTGGGGGGCTTTTTTATTTTGATAGGGCTATTAGATTAGGTGTAATTAGTTTAAATATCTGATCATTTCTTTTTTTATTTTGTGTAATTTAGTGTTTGTTTCTTGTAATTTAGGTAATTGTATTTAATTTAGGTAATTGATTTAATTGTAGTGTAAGGTTAGGTGTTAGTGTAAGACAGGTTAGGTTTTATTTTACAGGTAAATTTGTGTTTATTTTAGCTAGGTAGCTATTAAATAGTTAATAACTATTTAGTAACTACTCTACCTAGTTAAAGATTAGGGATTAATAATATTTAACTAGTGTTTGTGATGCAGGAGTGCGGCGGTTTAGGGGATAATATGTTTATTATAGTGGCGGCGATGTCTGGAGCGGCAGATTAGGGGTTAATAACATTATGTAGGTGTCGGCGATGTCGGGGGCGGCAGATTAGGGGTTAATAAGTGTAAGATTAGGGGTGTTTAAACTCGGGGTTCATGTTAGGGTGTTAGGTGTAAACATAAATTTAGTTTCCCCATAGGAATCAATGGGGCTGCGTTACGGAGCTTAACGCTGCTTTTTTGCAGGTGTTAGACTTTTTTTCAGCCGGCTCTCCCCATTGATGTCTATGGGGAAATCGTGCACGAGCACGTAAAACCAGGTTACTACAGCTTTCAGCAGTGCTGGTATTGGAGTGCGGTATGGATCACAATTTTGCTTTACGCTCACTTCTTGCCTGTTAATGCCGGGTTTTTGTAAACCTGTAATACCAGCGATGTAGGGAAGTGAGCGGTGACAATAACGTGCAAGTTAATACCGCACCCCTCATAACGCAAAACTCGTAATCTAGCCGAAAACTATTAACCCCTAATTCGCCATTAACCCACAACGCAATAATCCTAATAAATCTATTAACCCCTAATCCACCAAACCCCCACAACGCAAATAACTAACAGCTAGATTACGAGTTTGGCATTATGAGTGAAAAAACATCGTTATGCTTCATAACGCTGCTTTTTCCCTAACGCCGCTATTACAAGTCTTGTAGGTATAGGTGTACCGCACTCCTTTTTGGCTGTCACGCAGCATCAGTACCGCACTTTTAAAAAAGTTATTTTTCAATGGGACTTCCATAGCGTCGTATTAAATTTATTTACCCCTATTCCGCCGCTTCCCGACATTGTTGCCACTATAATAAACCCTCCCGCATCGCAAACGCTAGTTAAAGATTATTAACCCCTAATCTGCCATCTGCCCACACCGCCGCTATAATAAACCTATTAACCACTAAACCACAAGCCCCTCACAACGAAATATATTAAATTAAACTATTAACCCCATAACCTCTGGCCTCCCACATCACTACATAAATATATTAATCTCTAAACCTAACTCTAATGTAACCCTAAGCATAAGTCTAACCATAACACCCCTAACTTAAATATAATTAAAATAAATCTTAATAAACCTTACAATTATTACCTAAATAATTCCTGTATTCGTGTGTCTCCAGTTTGCCCATTTTGAGGAAATGATATCTCTCAAGTGAAAGCAAATTTTCTACCTTTTGTTTCCAGTTTGCGATGCTTGGTGCCTCTGTGGTTTTCCACTTCTGGGGTATAAGTGATTTTGCACTATTGAGCATAATGAACAGTAATGTTTGTTTTGTGTCGTCTTTGAAATTCGGGATATTATGGAAGAGCAGTAATGCTGGGTCTCTGGTCATGTGTGTATCTAATGTTTTGTTGATGTGTGTGATTACTTCTTCCCAAAGGTTTTCTATCTTCTCACACTACCACATCCTCTCCAGCAATGACTATTTGCCTGTTTGTATATCTTTTGGAGTCTCACTGGTGTGAGGTACCATCTGGACAGATATTTGAAATTTGTTTCTTGTAGTCTGGCCGAGACCGTGGCTTTCTTGTGGTGCCAGAATATCTGCAGCCATTCTTTATGTGTAATTTCTATATTTAATTCCCTAGTCCACTTGTGGCAATAGGATGGGAGTTGTTCTGGTACAGGATACAGCAGTATCCTGTATAAAGCTGAAATTGTGTGGCGGGGGTAATGCCTTGTTGTGCATAAAGTTTCAAAACTCGTCGATTGTCTTGTTAGATTCTTTTTTAGTTTGTGTAAGTTCACATAATGGGACACTTGTGCATGTACAAACCATGTCTGCAGGCTTTCCCCCATTATATTTGCTATCTCCATGTGTGATAATATCCTGCCTTCTGATGTTATAGTTTTAAATGACTGTTCCCTCAGTTTTATTGGGTCGGTCGAGTCTGTGTTGACTTGCGTTATAAAAGGTAGTTCGGGGTTCCCTACCAGTGGTGTTAAGGGCGCTGGTCTAGTTGTGATGTGTGTGCTCATGTTTATTAGCGCGTCCCATCTTTGGAACAGTTCGTCCAGTAGAGGATACGCACGGATTGTGCTCGGTCTTTGCTTCGTCTGCAACCACGCCAGCCCACCCACATGATCTACTTGTAATATTTCCCTGTCCAACCTGATCCATTGCTTGGTGTTTGAGTTGTGGCCCCAGTCTACTACCCTCTGCATCAGCACTGCCATTCTATATTGCCTTATATCTGGGAGGCCCAGCCCACCTCTTTCTTTTGACATGTATAGGGTTTTCTTGGGGACTCTGGGTTTAATCCCATTCCAAATGAATTTTTCTATATTGCCCTGTAATTGAGTTAAATACTCTTTGGGTAGGGGGATAGGCAATGCCTGCAGAACATATAGGATACGTGGCAATATATTCATCTTTACCGCCTGTAATCTACCTATCCATGAAAGGGTTTTATTTTTCCATCCTGAGAGACATTTGTTATTTCTGTTAATAGAGGACGATAGTTTTTTGTGAATAGGTCTTGGAAGTGTTGAGTGATCTGAATGCCTAGATATTTTATTTGTGTGCACTGTATTTTGATAGGGCATGTGAGGTGCAACTCGTTTATAATGCGTGACGGTGTGTTTATGTTGAGTAGCTCAGATTTGGATAAGTTTAGGTGAAAGTTTAGACAGTGCCGTACTCTTCGAATGTTTTTAATTGGGCCGGTAGGGACTTGTCTATTTTGGTCAGGGTTAGCAAGACATCGTCAGCATACATTGCAAGTTTGTATTCATTTTCTTTGGTCAGCATGCCTGATATGTCTTGATGTGCTCTAATTTTGCATGCCAAAACCTCAATGGTTATGGCAAATAATATTGGCGAGAGGGGGCAGCCCTGTCGAGTGCCATTTCTAATTTGAAAGGGTTCTGAGAGGACCGAGTTGGTCCTAACTCTTGCTGTTGGTTCGGCATAGAGGGAGAAAACTTTATCTATAAAGCTATTGCCTATATTCATTCCCTGCAGGGTGGCCCTGAGAAAATCCCAGTCCACCCTATCAAAGGCTTTTTCAGCGTCTGTGGAAATGAGGACCATGTCTTGGTGAGTGCATCGGGCTAGTGATGTGAGCTGAAGGACCTTGATAGTATTGTCCCTAGCCTCTCTGCCTGGTATGAAGCTTACTTGGTCAGGCATTATTAAGTGTGCGAGGAGGGGATTCAGCCTATTTGCGAGAACTCTGGCAAATATCTTTATGTCAGTGTTTAAGAGAGATATAGGGCGGAAGTTCTCTGGTGCGTTGGGTGTCTTACCAGGTTTTGGAAGCATAATGATATGGGCTTCCAGCATGGATGCCGGAAAGTCTTTGAGGGAGTCAAAAAAGGGACAGCATCCTTGGTGCAAGGATTTGGATATGTTTTTTATAGTATTTGGAGCTGAACCCGTCTGGACCAAGGCTTTTTCCTGTTGGGAGGGATTTAATTGCGGATTGTATTTCTTTGATATTAAATGGGGCGTCTAGTTTATCTGTTTGCTCTTTGTCCAGTTTGGGTAAATTGACCCCTTCTAGATACTTTGTTATAGCCTGACTTTTTGTGATTGGAGTCCCTGTGTTGTCTATGTTTATTGTAGGTTGTATAGAGCTGAGAAGTAGGAGTGAAACTCGTCTGCAATAGATAAGCTGTCATGTTTGAGCTGACATTTTTTGTTCTGTAAGTGATGAATATGTGTTTTGAGGTGCTTACGCCTTAAAGTTCTGGCCAGCATTTTCCCTGCTTTACCTCCCTGGTCGTAGTATTTTTGGTTTAGTTTAAGGGCCCTTCTTTGCTGTTCCTGATTTAGGAATGTATTAAGCTCTAAACGTGTCTGTGTGAGGCGAGCTGTGAGTTCAGCATCTTTAGTGTTTTTTTTTTGTGTTCCAGCTCCAGGTACCTTAGTTTGATAATAATGTTGTCATATTTGACTCTGGGCTGTTTGATAAGTGCTGCCTTATGCTGCAAATATTTTCCTCTTATGACACACTTGTGGGTTTCCCAAATGTTGGCCCACGTCATGTCGGGTATGATGTTGAGTTGGAAATACTCTAGCAGTGTTTTTTCTATGTCAGGTTGGATTAATGGGTGATCTAGTAGGCTGTCTTCCAGTCTCCAAATATAAGGTGTGACCGGGCTGTCTGGCCATTCTATGTGGCACACTACAGGTGCGTGGTCTGACCAAGTAATAGGATGAATTGTTATGTGTTTAATGAGTGTAAGGCCTATGGAATCTGTAAAGATGTAGTAGATTCTTGAGTATGTCCCGTGTGGGTTGGAATAAAAAGTATAGTCCCTGACCGTAGGGTGAAAAGTACGCCATATATCGTGTAGCGCCAGTGTATTTATCTGACTATTTATGTTCTTGATGTCTCTTTTTGGAATACTTGTGTTTGTCCCCGATGTGTCTAGCTCTGGGTTAAGTGGGACATTAAGGTCACCGCCAAGAAACACCACCCCTCTTGCGCAGTCCAGAATCCTCCCTGACAGTGAACACAGAAAAGTTAGTTGTTGCCTATTGGGAAAGTAGACATTTATTATTGTTATTGGACGACCATGTAGTAGCCCTGTCAGTATAAGTACTCTTCCCTCTGCATCTCTTTCAATGTTAATTATTTCAAGTGGGACATTATTTTTTATTAGGATACCAACTCCACATTTCTTTGTTGGGCCCGATGAGAAGTATGCAGTGGGGTATGTGTGATTGTGCCATTTGGGTTCCATGCCTTTTTTAAAGTGCGTCTCTTGCAGTAAAACTATGTCCTCCTTTAGCCTATGCAAATCCTGCAGTATTATAGACCTTTTTTGGGGAATGTTGAGACCCTTGACATTGACAGATATGATGTTTATTGCGTGTTTTTTCTTCTTTGACATGTGCATGCTTGCTTAGTGAAAGAGCCGATTGATGTGCTAGCGCTGTAATTGCTTGTTTAGAAATATGTTGGCTAAGTCACAGAGTCCTGGTGTGTCTTTTTATTGTCTTAAGTTAGTGTTGTGGATGTGTCCTACAATGAGTGGTGTACAAAAAGGGGGGTTGGGTAGAGGTGGGGAAAGCGAGGAAGGGGAGGTAGGGAAGGCTGTCCGCACTATTAGTAGAGTTAACCAACAGTGCAGGTTTTGTAGCAGATTATTAACTATATATCAAGTAAAACGTAAACGATAAGTCTTTAGAATAACAGTGTGAGCACTACAACAATTGCTTTAAAAGTATAAACCAAGTCAAAAGAGACAGTAAAAATAAACAGTAATTCTATGTCCTGAATGGAGGATAGGGGCCCTTTTCCCTAGCGGCACCTGCTTGGACTTATTATTGTGGCCTGTGCCTTGCATTTTGCTGTCTTATGCTATCTACAGAGGGGAACATGTCCTCCACTTATTATTTAGTTGTTTAGCTAAATTATTAGTATAGTTTGGAGGCATACTAAAGTGCCCATTTTCCAGCATGGGGTTGTCTGGGTTTGTGAGGGCTTAGGGATGGAGGGGGCTCTCTACAATATGGGTATGTTAGTGCTTAACCTCAGCACTCTATCGCTGAGGGGAACGTCACCTGAAGCTAGGGGGAAGGGATTTATATTCAGGGGCACCACAACAGAGGTACCGGAAAAATGTTGTTTTTTTTTGTTTTTTTTTAAACATCATTATTAATTACATTAACATATATACATGTACAGCTAATATACTCATCGTTCCTGCTGCTGTGGAGTCATTCGCTGCATCTGCAAGTCTATGATAATCAGTTATCTCGGGCTTGTCCTTTACACCTCGGCAGGCTGCTTGTCTAATGCCGACTGTGCAGCTAGAGGCTGGCTGCCCTGGGTCTTTGGAGCTGTTAGTCCTTTGTTTTTCTGTTGCTGTTGAGGGTCAGCCGGGATCGGGATCTGTAATTGCATTGCCTCGCTGAATGCTGGTAGGTCTAGAGTGCGAAGCGTTGCCGTCTTGTCCCCTCTTGTAGCGGTAATGCTCACAGGAAATCCCCATCTATATGGAATCTTATGTGTTCTCAGTGCTGATGTCACAAACTGTAGGTCCCTCCGTTTCTGTAGGGTGACAGGACTCAGATCTGTGAAGATCTGAATACTTATGCCTGCATGCGTAAGTTGTCTCAATACTTCCTCCTTGTCCTGGTAATTAAGAAACTTCACTATAATATCCCGTGGCGGGGCTTTCCCTGGAGGTGAGCATGTTCAATTACTACGTCTGGCGCAGTGTTTGATCCTTTGATAGTCCTGAAGAGATCCTGCAGATATACTGGTATTGCAGGGGGTTGAATGCTTTCTGGCACTCCTCTTATTCGCAGGTTATTCCTGCGTCCCCTGTTACCTAGATCTTCCACTTTCTCCATTAGATTATGAATTGTTTCCTCTTGGTTGTATGAGAGTTGGGACAAATGTTGTATATCTTGTGTTGCAATATTGTGATCTTCTTCTAGTTTTGACAGTTTGCGTTCTACCTTTTTTATATCTTTTTTCATTTCGCTAAACATGTCTCTCATGGCTGACATTGCTGTTTTGATATCTTCTTTTGTCGCCAACAGTTGTAGGTCTGCTTTGCTGATCTCATGTGTGGAGTCATCAGCTTGTATATCAATTGCTTGTGCTGTGTTTCCTGCCATTTCCTGCATGCCTGTGATCTTGTTTGTGTTACTTTCTATGGGCTGCAAGTATTGGTTGATTTTTTTGGCTTTGGCCGGTGTGTCAAGCTTTGGCTGTTTTTTAGCTGGCATAACCATAAAGTTATAATTTGTTGGCACCTACGCTTAGCTCCTGCTTCCAGCTGTTTTTGCTTTCTTTAGTATGCCAGGTACGGATGTGATGGACGCAAGGTGGTAGTCACTCTGGGTGTCTTCTATATTTGTGACAGGTCACTCTTGTTGTTATCTTACTCCCTTTTGGCGGTGCTAGTGTAAAGCGTGCCTGCTCTATGTCCACAGCCTATCTCCACGTGGTCTGTCTTTTATGCCTGACTTTATGCTTTCAATTGCCCTCTCTTTATCCCATGTAGATTTCACTGACCCCTTTTCTTAGTTTGCCTTTAGATCTCTTATGCCCCTTATAGTTTGGGGTGTAACCTTTTCCCTTGCACTGTCCATTTTGCTGCCTCAGGATGTTCCCCCCTGCAGGGTCGTTAACTGGGCTAGTGTACTGGCCTCTGCTATTAGTTGCGTTCACACGCAGGAGGATCCCTCTATGCTGCTAGCTCTGTTATGGGGAATCGTGACGATCGCTTATGCCTGCTCTTAGCTGCGCTTTTGTGTGGTCTGATGTGCAGCTTTTTAATGGCCCTGCGATCTGTGCTTCGTTATTTATTTAGAAGCGACCCGCTTATACCTGAGTTTGGGTCCTCTGCTCTCCGTGCTTGATTTCTGTATTGCGGCTGTGATCGCTGATCGTTGTGCCGAGTTTGGCGCCTCTGTTGTTCTGACCTTATGGTGCTGTGCTTTTAGGCCATGCCGCTCCGGCTGGTGTTAGGTGCAGTTGTTTGTGCGCTGGGTCCACAGTGCAGCTGTAAATTGTCTCTGCTGTGATCGCCCAAACTTCCCCTTCAATTTGATCTGGGCTTCCCCTGCATGATCCCTCTTAGGTGCCTTACTAGGGAACTTGGACCCAGGAGCTTCTCTACCTTGCGACCATTACGCTGTGCGGCCAAGCTCCGCCCCCCTACTGGACAGCATTTTTATGTAAAAAGCACTGAATGAAAATAGGAAAGAAGTAAGCTTTGTGACTACTGCTAGGCCGGGAACCAAGCCATGATATGCAGCTAACTACAGTAAGTACAATAAAATTTACCAATAAATTCATGCTGAAAAAAAAATATTTTAAGTACCAAAACATTAAGCAGAAATGTTCTACCAAATTTGGTATCGCAGATATATCCATTTTACATTATTTCAGAAATTTATGTGGCAAATCCACTATGCAAAATTCTCCTAATTTAATTTTTTCCTTTACTGGCCTGAACAGATGGAATGTGCAGTGCTATTTAACAGTCATGAAGATTCTTCTTAGACCAAGGTGCATGAGAACAGAAGACAGCATGAAAGATCAAAGCTGTATAGCAGTAGGGCGTGTGTGTGTGTATATATGTATATGTATATGTATGTATATATATACTGTATATATATACTGTATTAGGCTACAATGTGTGATTTTGTACAATTTTGGGATGGTGGTGCCACAGCAAAAAAAAGGTTGAAAATCACTGCTCTAGTCTATCAGAGAAAGAATCATAGACACTAAATCTTATCTGGAATTCTAAAAAGGTGACCCTTTGAATTCGGAGTAAATCTCAAACTAGAGCGAGAGGCCGTAGGGGAATGAAAAAAAACTATTGGGAGCTTTAAAAATTACCCTTAAAATTCTTATTTTAGGCAGAAAAAACTCCCTTTCCCCTAGTAATAGAGGAGATAATAAAATCCAATAGAAAACCTAAAAAAATACTATCCTAAAATAATAATATATTAATCTAAATTTAAACACCATATCAGAGATTTAAACCATAAAACTTTTCTATTAAAAATGGCTAAAAACAAAGATTTACTATAAATTAAAATTACATAAAATATAGCATCACAAATGAAATAATTAGCATGTTGAAGTAAAAGAACAGTGCTTAGACAATTCAAGATCTGATAACTAAACTGTCCAACCAAAAAGTTGAAACAGCAGCAACATCAGCCACAGAAATGGCAGGTTTAAAAATATAGTCAATATGTAAATATGCTTCTCTAAGATAGGAAACAAACTTCCTATCTAAAGAATCCTTAAAAGAAGAAATATCTTCCATAGTATTGAAGTACGTTCGGTAAGAGAAGAAATAGCCCCACCTTAGGGACTTTTACCCAAAAACTCTAAATTAGCCATAGGTATAACTTTTTAAACCTAGAACGAAAGGTAAAAAGAAGCGCTAAGTTTAGATTCCTTACTAAACATATGATAGATAGCCTCTGGAATAAGAAAAATTTCAAGAGTAACCTCAGAAGCTTAAAAAAACAGAATTCGGGGGGCGTGTCCGGGCAGCGGCCATGATCGGTCGCAATACTAGCTGCTGAGCATTGGAATAATACAATCCGCCGTGTATTAAGAGGACTATCTGACAATCTGTGCCTATTTTACATTGCTTAGATTCTGTGAAGATTACTGCATCGTTTGATGCCTCTATTTCTGTATTGCCTGCAGCCTAGTCCAGGCTGTTGAGACTTGGGCGGCCCGAATAGGGAAGGCCTCAACACCCACCCCGTTCACGCGGGTATAGAGTGAGCTATTCTCACTCACGCAACCATTAGGAACTGAGTTATCTCCTTCTGCAATGGAGCTGCAGATATCTGAGAAAACCCTACTATGCCTGTTTGAGGAGCATTTTCATAACCTCCATTTATTAATTCAAAGGGGCTTTGGTGGCACCACTAACCTGAAAGCGCTAACACCCGCTGGTCTGCCGCGGGAAGAGGTGAAATTTACTGAGGTGACAGAGTTTCCCCTCAATTCAACGCAGGAAGCTGAGAAACTTGCTGGAGACCGCACTGGGACTTTAGGGGTTTCAGTAATGGAGGCTATAGTCTTTCCGGATGCCACATCGCTGCTGAATGTCGAGGAGGCTGTCCCCGCTGTTATCTACATGCAGAGTGGAGATCGGATTGCTCCTGAGGCAGCGAGCAACATCGCTACCCCAGCCTTAACATATCAGGGAGGCACCTATCTACAACCAACACCGGCTAACAAACCTTTGTTGCAGAGGGTTCTGAGTGGTGACTCAGCGATCATGACAAGCGGCAGAGAGAAAACCTTTCCCGTGCAGCCGGGTGATAGGATGTTACAATTCTATCACCCACACCTTTTTACAGCTGGAGTACGGGGCATGTGTTGGGGAGACACAGTGGCGTTTTTCTCCTACCCTTGAGTCAGGTATTGGGAATTTACACTCCTTCAGAGCGCTTCACGCTATGTGAGACAGGGTGTGGGTTAGGCCGATATGTCAGCACAGAGAATGGCCACAATAAACAGAATTCAGGGCTGCTTTCCACCTTACTTCAGCCGGCTTGGAACACGGAACTATATACAGACTATTGGTCTGAGCCTAGCTGCTATAATTGGATCTACTTAGGTCTCGGTATGAACAAACGCTGTGAATTATTACTGTAAATATATCACTTATTAGTTTGTTCCTTAGTTTTTGTTTTCCTGCTGTACCGCTAAAAAAAAGATGCTTCCCCTCACTATGTCCACCAAGGTAGCTACGCTATAACTATTTTACTAACAATAGAGGAGAAAGCTTACGATGAGCATACTAGATTGGGGTCTGATTTCACTGCTCTGTCATACTTGAGAACTGAAGAGTGTTACAGGCTAATTGAGAGAATCTCTACCGAGGAATTACATGCCTGGACATACTAGGAGTCATGAATTAGTGCGATCCATGTTTCAAAATATTCAGCATTTTTTAATTGTCTAGGTCTATACTAGTTGCCGGGGATCCGGAAAACTGCATCCTATGCCAAATATCTGCTTCCAGCTAGAGTGATGTTAATGAGAGTTCTATTATGGGCTGTTTTACAGTTCTTAACAATATGCCCTTAATATATGTCTAACCGTTTAGTTATTTCTCTGCAATAGTTAATATTGTTAGATATAACTTGTTTATAGGCAATATTCCTATGCTAGTTTATATAGTGAAAGTTTATATGAGGGGATAAAAGTTTGTCTTCTTCTAGCAGTTAGTTATTCGATGTTCAAACAAGGGATATCTTTATATTTTATAAAATGCTTAGACAAGTGATGTATACAACAGTCTAAATAAGCGTTTTCCCTCTTCAGTGTTTCATTTAGTTTAAGCTATGTCCTGCACCATCAGATGGCTTCTTAAATATTTTTATGTATTGGCTGCTGTTATAACCGGGTGTCTCCACTAGAGGGGAGTAGAACTCTATTAATGTCTGACTGTTGTAGAGTTAGCACACGTGCTTTTAATATGTGCCTACTCTTTCGTTATTTAGAAGAGAGGTTAATGTCGCCATACATAATTTGTTTATAGACATGGTTCTTTAGCTAAGTCTAAACAGGGAATGTCAAAGCTTTGAGATATTTGTTTAATATATGCCACAGCAGCTGGTTATTAAATGTTTAATTCTAGATTATCATCCTATATGCCCTTTTCCTCAGTTTATAAGGTGATGTGAGATTTCCATATTAGAATGTGATTTATCCCCACAGCTCTATCTCATGTAGTGTAAAAATAAGACCATATACCACTATATTTGTTTCCCCCGTATTGATGAGACCATGAGAGTGCTAGTACAGTTCTTTTTTTTTTTTCTTTTTTTTTTTTTTCTCTCAGTTTTAAGTTCTACTAAAGCCACTTTGGTGTAGATGTTATTTTACGTACTCTAATAATGTGGTGATGTTGTGTTAATGTGCAATATTGTATACTATTATTGTTTGCCCTTATGAGAGGAGGGTTTATGTGCAGAGACCATTTGTACAGCCATATACTAATGTATTTCATATAATATTGGTATATATATTGAGGTTCTTTTATATAATTTCAATTTCACGTGACATATTGAATACAAAAAAGAAAACATGGGATTTACCATTTGAGATCCAAAAGTGGTCTCATATAGTTCATAGCTGCCCTTTGTACCATCACGTTTCCATTAGAACTAGGAGGTCCAAGAGTGGCCTCAGCTGCTAATCGGAGGGCATCCAGTTTGAGAGGCAAGTTCTATGTCCTTTAACATTGTTGCATATGGCCATATATAGGTATTTTGTCAAATATGTTTTGTTTATTCAAGTCATTTAACTGTAAATTATTTCTTTGTACTGACTTTATGGCTCTGTAATGTTTGCTTGCTTTGTTTTATATCCCAATAAAATATATATAAAAAAAGAAGAAGAAAAAAAAAGAAAACAGAATTCAAACATTTGCTCTTGTTATCAAGAGGAATAGATTCCTCAATACCCAAAGTAAACAATACTTTCTTAATAAAGAATGAATACATTCAATAGAAAGGTTGATTTATCAATATCAGTCTCTGAAGTAGGATCCTCTGAGTCAGAGAAAACCTCATCAGCAGAAATACTTCAGTATGCTATTGATCAATACAAACTTCATTAGATTTATGAGGTTAAGAGAGGTCTTTAATTAACGTTAATTTGAAGGCGGAATAGCAGTCAAAGCCTTCTCTATGTCTGTAGCAATATAATCCTTTATATCTACAGTGTTATCATGTACATTAGACTGTGAAGGTTTAACAGTAAATGTATTGTTCTATATTATCAGTATGAAATAATATAACATAACAAGTGCCACATATATGAGCTGAAGAAATAAAATCAGCTAATTTAACAATATACACACTTAGCTTTGGTAGAAATTGTATACAGGCAGCTTACTTCCTACAGTAACATCAGAGGCAGGATCAGTTTGAGACATCTTGCAAAATGTAACAAAAATAAAATTTAAACAAAATATCCAATGTCCTCAAAATAGCAGTTTCAGGAATGGAAAAAAATGCTTATCCTAAAATACTGAAATGAAAATAAAAGCAAAAGCAAACATCATAGCCCTCTGTAAACAAATGAGAGCAGAGAGCAAAAGAGGGATAGACTTAATATAACACATTTTTGGCGCCAACAATGATGCAAAGATGACGCAAATGCAGAGAAAAAACATTTGGCGCCAAAGTTAACAAGAAATGACAACACTCGCGTTGTAACAGGCGCGATTTTGCGGCCAAAAAATTTGTGCCAACAAAGACACAAGAAATTACGTGACTTGCGTCACAACGCGACCTCCACGCCAAAAATATTTTCACCAAGAATGACGCAATAAATGGAAGCATTTTTCGCCATTGCGAGCCTAATTTGCCCGCAAATTTTTTTAAAAAAAAACAAGTCCGACGTTACAACTAGCTTAAACCCCAGGTAAGAAAAAAAATTAATAAATATCTCCCAAAAACATAACTTCCATGCTGAAACTGTTAGACTGCAAAGGGAAATAAACATAGACCTGACTCATGGCAAATATATGCAATATATATTAAAACTTAAAAATATAAAGTGTCAAACATAGCAGAGAGTGTCTTAAAAAAAGGATATATACTTATATAGGAGTATAATGTCGATAAAGGGAGGTGGCAGATGAATCCCCACAACCAAATTTACAGAGAACCTTAGAATAGATTTCCCATAGGTGAAAACATGACATCATCAAGCAATACTCCCTTCACATCCCACACAAACACTGTACTTTGAGAGGGATTGGGCTTCAAAATGCTTAGAAGCGCCATTCACAGAAGAAATCAAGCATGACTTGCTTTACCATCCTCCAACGAAGGCAAAGTTTGTAAAAGTGAGGTATGAGTGAGATGGAGGTGTATTTATAGGCATTTTGAGGTTTGGGAAACTTTGCCCCCTCCTGGTAGGAATGTATATTCCATACGTCATTAGCTCATGGACTCTTGCAACTTACATAAAAGAAAAGCTAACATTACTTAAAAAAAAAATAAAAAAATTAATCTAAGATTAAAAAAAATAAAATGTCTAACATTACATAAAATAATAAACCAAATGATCAAAAATAAAAAAATAAACCTAATCCCTATGAAAATAAAAAATCCCCCCAAAATAAAAACACCCCCTAATCTAATATTAAACTACCAATAGCCCTTAAAAGTGTCTTTTGTAGGGCATTGCCCTAAGTTAAACTGCTCTTTTACCTTAAAAAATACTAAGTCCCCCCTCTAACAGTAAAACCCACTACCCACCAAACCCCCCCAAATAAAAAAAAAAAACTAACACTAAAAAATCCTAAACTACCCATTGCCCCTAAAGGGCATTTGTATGGGCATTGCCCTTTAAAGGGTATTCAGCTCTTTTAAGAGTGCCCAATAAATCCCTAATCTAGAAAAAAAAAAAACCCCAAAAAAATAACCCCCAAATAGGTACTCACCGTTCCTAAAGTACGGCGGAGAAGGTCCTGTTCCAGGCGGTGAAGTCTTTTTCCAAGCGGCCAACATCTTCTTCCAAGCGGGGACCACTTCCTTCTTGATCTAGGACCAAGCCGGTGTGGAGCTGAGATCAGAGCAGGGGCGGAGATAAGCGCGGAGCAGGACCTGCAACTGCGGAGCCTCTTCGTGCGATCGCCGCCGTACACTGAATAGTGAATTCAAGGTACCATTTAAATACGGCGTCCCTTTGAATTTGAAGAATCAAATCAGCCAATAGGTAGGAATGCAAGGGACTCAATATTTAAACACAGTATATACACTCACCGGCCACTTTATTAGGTGCAACTTGCTAGTACCAGGTTGGACCCAGTGACTGTGGAGGACATTGGAGTACAGTGAACTCATTGTCATGTTCAAGAAACCAGTTTGAGATGATTTGAGCTTTATGACATGGTGCATTATCATGCTGGAAGTTGCATCAGAAGATGGGTACACTGTAGTCATAAAGGGATGGACATGGTGAGCAACAATACTCAGGTAGGCTGTGGCATTTAAGCGATGCTCAATTGATACTAAGGGGCCCAAAGTGTGCCTAGAAAATATCCCCCACACCATTACACCACCAGCCTGAATCATTGATACAAGGCAGGATGGATCCATGCTTTCATGTTGTCAGATTCTGCCTGGTTCAACCCATTTTTCTCCTAGCTACACCCACTACTTTCTGATTTGTTCCTCTTTCTTTAAGTGTGCCGCTCACCTGTTACACCTTGCTCAGTATTGATGATCTTCGCTACAGAGAGGTTTACCTGCCTGCTCAGCTTTTGCTTCTCTACCTTATTATCCGGAGTTCTGAGCCTTATCCTAAACAGCAACTTCTACCTTGGAATTACATTCACAGTCTCTCTCTCTCTGTTGTGGGGTAAAGTACCTATTGCATTTTTTCATTTGCCTCTCGCTGCTTTCTTTTTACCGCAGCTCATACATTCAGTGTTCATTCAGCCTGTCACTGTGTTCTCCGATTACGCTACACAGCGTGACGTCACTTCCGGGTCTGCTCCGGTCTCAGTCTAACTACTCTGAATCACCTACGAAGGTAACCGTGCTTGCTCTCCTGCCTGTCTGCATTACTAAGGTACAAATTACTGCTAAACATCATACCTCATATCGTATGTACTGTGTCTTGTATTAAGATAAGAAGTTTACTCTCAAAACTATAAACATTAACCGCAACTTCACTTGTCTTGTCCTGTTACTCCAATGCTGCCTGACTGAATCTTTATCTTGTCCACAGTTCACCTGTTATTATCTAAGCCTGATCTTAACAGTATATTATTTTCTTATTCACTTCCTGCTGAATAAGTTATCAATGCTTGTTATATTAAACTTACTCACATGACTGAAGGAAACCTTTTCAGAAATAGAGGTTTCAGACAGTCCTGTGTAACATACATATTATTATTCATTCTGCAGTTGTGTTCCACCTAACATATAATCACCAGTTCCTGATATAATACTGAGCCCTTAAAAATGGAACCAGCAGACATACATCAAATTGTATATAACCTCAATCAAAAGGTAGATCAACTGGCACAAGGCCTGCATGATTTACAAATTGAGAATGCTGCTCTGAGAAAAATAATTACAGAGTCTATCTCTTTGAAGGGGAATCAGACTGAAACTGTTATTGAACCTCAAGTCTCTCTCCCAGATCTATTCTGTGGTAACAGAAAGGCATATAGACAATTTAAAAACGCCTGCCTTTTATTGTTTTCAATGAAACCCAGGACTTACCCCACTGAGAGAGTGAAAGTCCTCACTACAATCTCATTTCTCAGAGGGGATCCTAGAAATTGGGCTGATAAATTCATAGAGAACCAGGATCCTATACTCGGATCCCTTGTAGACTTTTTCACAAGTATGGATGAAATGTTTCAGGACACAGATATTCAGCTTACTGCTGAGATGAGTTTAAGGAGTTTAAAACAAGGAAAGAGACCTGTCGAGGACTATATCAATGATTTCAAACAGTTCGCCACGGATGCTCTCTGGACCCCTGTCGCCCTGCGTAATCAATTCCGGTTGGGACTTTCAGAGTCTTTAAAAGATGAATTCGCCAGAATTGAATTACCAACAACTTTGGAGGCTTTCATGAAAACAGCAATTCAGATAGACCGTCGTCTACGTGAAAGGAAGGCTGAAAAGTTTGCAACAGACGCAAAACCTAAACCCTCATCTGGCTCTTCAGCCCAAAGCAGTGTTTCTTCTATTAAACCCTCTGTGGAACCCATGGAGATTGGCTTTATCAGAGGTCCCCTCTCTCAAGAGGAGAAACAACGGAGACGTTTAAAGAATCTATGCCTGTACTGCGCTAGCCCAAGTCACGCTGTTCAGGACTGTCCTCTACTTTTGAAGAACAAGAAATGTAAGTCCACTTACCTTTATACATCTCTACCTTCCCCAGAACATTCTCCTTACTGTACTTTATCTGTCTCCCTACAGTTGGAGCAAAGTCAAATGAGGATCAGTGATGCTATTGTCGACTCTGGCGCTTCAGGGAACTACATGGATCGGGCCTATTGCATTAGGGAAAATATCCCTTTAATAAAGAAAACTACTCCCATACCTATCAGAGTCATAGATGGATCACTCATGTTCTCTGGACCTATAACTCATGAGACTGTTCCACTCATGCTTAATATTTCCGGACATTACGAATTACTCTCTTTCGATGTCCTTCCCTCTCCCCATTTTAGTTTGGTTCTGGGGATGAAGTGGCTACAACTTCATAATCCCACTATTGTTTGGCACCCTTTTCAAATAAAGTTTTGTTCCACTTATTGCAAAGAAACATGTTTTCCTAACCCTGTTTTTCTACACACTAATACTGATACTGAGGGCTTACCCTCTGAATATTTGGAATTTAATGATGTATTTAGTAAGACTGAGGCAGAGAACCTGCCACCTCACAGGGCATATGATTGCCCTATCGATCTCCTCCCTGGAGCCCGCATACCCATTGGACATCTCTACCCACTAAGTAATCCTGAACTGGAACATCTTAAAGTGTATCTTGACGACAACTTAAAGAAAGGCTTCATTAGGCCATCAACTTCTCCTGCAGGGGCGGGGTTTTTCTTTGTTCGTAACAAGGATTCCAGCCTCAGACCCATCATAGACTATCGTGAACTAAATAAATGCACGGTTAAGAATCGTTATCCTTTGCCCCTAATACCAGAGATGATTGAGAGGCTATCTGATGCTACTATTTTTACCAAACTTGACTTAAGAGGCGCATACAACCTTGTCAGGATCAAAGAGGGTCATGAATGGCTGACGGCATTCAGGACCAGATATGGCTTATTCGAGTACCTTGTAATGCCTTTTGGTCTCTGCAATGCCCCAGCCACTTTCCAATACTTCATTAATGATGTATTCAGAGACCTCCTAGATGTATGCATTGTCATATATCTGGATGATATACTCATTTATTCCAGAACTCAGCAGGAACACATCAGGCATGTCCGTCAAGTTCTAGCACGACTGAGAGCTTATAAATTGTATGCCAAATTGGAAAAATGCAAATTTCACACAACACAGGTATCCTTTCTAGGATATGATATCTCTCCCTCAGGAATCCAGATGCAGAAAGAAAAGGTTGAGGCTGTTTTGGATTGGCCAGAACCAAAGACTAAAAAAGACCTACAACGGTTCCTTGGTTTTTCAAATTATTATAGAAAATTTATCAAGGGATTTTCCAAAATAGTAAAACCACTCACCGTTTTAACAGGTTCTACTACACCTTTCTCATGGGGTTCAGATGCTGCTAATGCCTTCCGTTATTTGAAATCCAGATTTACCTCTGCACCAATCCTTCAATTTCCCAATCCTTCACATCAATATACTTTAGAAGTTGATTCTTCCGATTTCGCCATTGGAGCAGTCCTCTCACAACAAAAATCTCTATCTGATCCTCTCCATCCAATTTCCTATTTCTCTAAATTAATGTCCCCTGCTGAACAAAATTATGCTATAGGGGATAAGGAATTATTGGCCATTCGACGATCCCTTGAACACTGGAGACACCTCCTTGAAGGCACCACTCTACCAATTAATATCTACACAGACCATAAGAACCTCCAGTACTTGCAATCTAATAAAACCTTATCTGCCAGACAGGTTCGTTGGAGTCTGTACTTTGACCGTTTCAATTTTGTTATTATTTACAGACCTGCCAATAAAAACCTCAAAGCTGACGCTTTATCCCGGATACCAGAACGACCGACTCACATTCCTATCAGAAAAGACATTGTTTCTCCTCAATGCTTCATTGGGTTCACTTCGACTATCTTGACTGACCTCCGCAAATACTGCAAGGAACATTCTAACCCACCTGAACCAACTTTAACCAAAATGCATGGCATTTACTACTATGAAAAAAAAATCTTCATACCACCCTCCTTGAGAAAACAAATTATACAGACCTGTCATGATATCCCATTAGCTGGTCACCCAGGTCTTCAACGTACCTTGGAACTTGTTTCACGTACTTATTGGTGGCCACACATGAAATCCACAATTTCTGATCATATTGCCAGCTGTAGGACTTGTGTCACTTGCAAGCCAGAAAGAAGACCACCTTTTGGCTTGCTCATGCCTATACCAGTCCCTAAAAAGCCTTGGCACCATGTTTCCATGGATTTTATTGTAGATTTACCACCATCAAAAAATCAAACAACTATCCTTGTGGTCATTGATTTATTCACTAAAATGGCTCATTTTATCCCTTTCCATAAACTTCCCACTTCTTCTGAAACTGCCACCCTATTCATTGACCACATTATCAAGTTGCATGGGATACCTTCTATCCTGACGACAGATAGGGGTACACAATTCACCTCAAAATTTTGGAGTAAGTTATGTGCCTTGATTAATATGGAACATCGTTTTACAACAGCTTTTCATCCCCAAACTAATGGGCAGTCAGAGAGGTTAAACCAGTGGCTCGAACATTTTCTCAGATGTTATTGTTCCTATCAACAGAACGATTGGATGAATTACCTTTCCATGGCCGAATTCGCCTACAATAACTTGACCAATGCATCTACTAAAATGACACCCTTCTTCGCAAACTATGCCTACCATCCTACCCTGACCTTCTCCTCCTTTGCTTCTTCGGATTCACCACCCCTGGATCAGCTCCATAATTCTCTGCAGGAGAATTTCAATGTCATCCAGGAGAACATTCGTTCGGCCCAACAGAACCAGAAACATTATTATGACCTCAGGAGAAGGAAGCCACCTGAATACTCCGCAGGAGATTTAGTCTGGCTTTCTACTAAGAACTTGAGATTACAAGTCCCTTCTAAGAAGATGGCCAGTCTCTTCATTGGACCCTTCCCTGTCCAAAGTGTTATCAATACCAATGCTGTCAAGCTACGTTTACCTAGTACTCTTAAGATTCATCCTACGTTTCACGTATCTTTATTAAAACCATATACACCTGCAAGAGATGCACAAATTCTTCTACCACCTACAAGCCTTCCTCTTCCTGATGATGAGTATGAAGTTGAATCCATTTTGGACTCCAGGATCTCCAGGGGTGTTCTGCAGTACTTGGTCAGGTGGAAAAACTATTCAAGTGATGAGGATTCATGGGAGCCTCTCTCCAATCTCAACACGCCTAAACTTCTCTCCTTGTTTCATCGTCGCCACCCTGATCGGCCTCGTCCTTCCGCTGTGGAACAGCGTCCTTGAGGAGGGGGTTCTGTCAGATTCTGCCTGGTTCAACCCATTTTTCTCCTAGCTACACCCACTACTTTCTGATTTGTTCCTCTTTCTTTAAGTGTGCCGCTCACCTGTTACACCTTGCTCAGTATTGATGATCTTCGCTACAGAGAGGTTTACCTGCCTGCTCAGCTTTTGCTTCTCTACCTTATTATCCGGAGTTCTGAGCCTTATCCTAAACAGCAACTTCTACCTTGGAATTACATTCACAGTCTCTCTCTCTCTGTTGTGGGGTAAAGTACCTATTGCATTTTTTCATTTGCCTCTCGCTGCTTTCTTTTTACCGCAGCTCATACATTCAGTGTTCATTCAGCCTGTCACTGTGTTCTCCGATTACGCTACACAGCGTGACGTCACTTCCGGGTCTGCTCCGGTCTCAGTCTAACTACTCTGAATCACCTACGAAGGTAACCGTGCTTGCTCTCCTGCCTGTCTGCATTACTAAGGTACAAATTACTGCTAAACATCATACCTCATATCGTATGTACTGTGTCTTGTATTAAGATAAGAAGTTTACTCTCAAAACTATAAACATTAACCGCAACTTCACTTGTCTTGTCCTGTTACTCCAATGCTGCCTGACTGAATCTTTATCTTGTCCACAGTTCACCTGTTATTATCTAAGCCTGATCTTAACAGTATATTATTTTCTTATTCACTTCCTGCTGAATAAGTTATCAATGCTTGTTATATTAAACTTACTCACATGACTGAAGGAAACCTTTTCAGAAATAGAGGTTTCAGACAGTCCTGTGTAACATACATATTATTATTCATTCTGCAGTTGTGTTCCACCTAACATATAATCACCAGTTCCTGATACATGTTGTTTATGCCAAATTTTGACCCTACCATCTAAATGTCACAGCTGAAATCGAGACTCATCAGACCAGGTAACATTTTTCCAATCTTCTATTGTCCAATTTTGGTGAGCCTGTATGAATTGTAGCCTCAGTTTCCTGTTCTTAGCTGACAGGAGTGACATACGTTGGGGTCTTCTGCTACTGTAGCCCATCTGCTTCAATGTGTTGTGCATCATTCAGAGATGGCATTCTGCAGACCTTGGTTGTAATGAGTGGGTATTTGAGTAACTGTTGCCTTTCTATCATCTCGAACCAGTCTGCCCATTCTCCTCTGACATCAACAAGGCATTTTCGTCCACACAACTGCCGCTCACTGGATATTTTCTCTTTTTTGGACCATTCTCTGTAAACCCTAGAGATGGTTGTGCGTGAAAATCCCATTCGATCAGCAGTTTTTGAAATACTCAGACCATCCTGTCTGGAACCAACAACCATGCCAAGTTCAAAGTAACTTAAATCCCCTTTCTTCCCCATTCGGATGCTCGATTTGAACTTCAGCAAGTCGTCTTCACCACATCTAGATGCCTAAATGCATTGAGTAGCTGCCATGTGATTGGCTGATTAGCAATTTGTGTTACTAAGCAATTGAACAGGTTTTCCCTAATAAAGTGGCTGGTAAATCACTCATGTTAGAAATATGGCTAATTAAAAAGAATGGTCAAAAAAGTTAAGAGAAGAGATCATCGCCCTTCAAAAAGATAGGGAAGACACTGAATGTTCCTAGAGACACTGTTGGAAGCATAGTTCACAAGTTCAAAGTTAAAGGAACAGTAGTTACAATACCTGGATGGGGCAGAAAAAGGAAGCTATCAATAGCTGCAACCAGATTTCTGAGAAGGTAGGTTGAGAAAAACCCTTAAGTGACTGCAAACAACCTGCAGCAAGACTTGGTGGCAACAGGCAATGAGGTTTCAGTTTTCACAGTAAGGCATGTACTAACACAGAAGGTTTCTATTCCAGAACTCCAAGACGTACACCACTACTGACCCAAAGGCAGAAGTCAGCTCCAATATACTCAAAATCATAAAAATAAGAAATTTTGAGATTCTAATCTGTGAAGCGATGAAACAAAACTGGAACTTTTCGTCCTGATGGATAAGCGGTATGTCTGGAGGAATGACTGAAGCATGCGCTGAAAAGAACACTCTGCCTACAGTTAAGCATGGTGGTGGCTCTGTGTTGCTCTGGGGTTGCTTTGCATCCTCTTTCACTGGAAACCTGCAGCATGTGTAAGGCAAAATGGATTAATTGAAGGATCAAGAAATCCTTGGAGAAAATGTCATGCTGTCTGTGAGGAAGCCAGAAGAAGTCCTGGAAGATTATACAGTGGCCATTACAGTCACCTGACTTGAACCCCATAGAAATTTCTGGGGGGATTTGAAGAAGGCAGTTGCAGCATACAAACCCAAGAATATTAATGAACTGGAGGCCATTGCTCATGAGGAATGGGCTAAGATTCCTCAGGAACGCTGCCAGAAGCTGGTGTCTGGCTATGCATCTCGTTTGCCGCAGATTATAACTGCAAAAAGGTGCTTTACTAAGTGCTAAAGATGCTTACCATGAAGGGGTTGAATCATTTTGAGACTGCGGAATTCATTAAAAGTTGCATTTTCAGATTAATTTGGGGAAACCACTTAAAGCATTTGTTGTGTTGAGCTATTTCAATTGCTTTTGTTTTATTTGTTCATTACAAACAGCTGAACGTCTGTGTGTGTGTGTATATGTATGTATGTATGTGTATATATATATATATATATATATATACTGTGTGTGTGTGTACAATACACACACAAACACACCAATTATAGGCTTAGAGAATTCAGAGACGCCCGGAGAGACTGTGATGAGGATTGGGATATTCCAAGCCACACCATAGTAGAATATGGAAGGGGTAGAATGGAAGGCCAGTATATACAACCTATCCAGATTAAACAACAACACCAACCTTTTTTAGGGGTCAGCCCCGGAAACAAAGTTCAAATCACGGACAGTAGAACTAGGTGCAAAACCCAAACAAATAGATTGGGACCTGGAGTGGAGACCTCCACAATTTTACAGTCCACAGGGACAAAACCAGGGAAGGGGGAGAAAAAGAACAATGGATACAGAAGAGGATGTAGAGCAGGAAGAAGATCTAAACTCAAAAAGAAGGAAGCCATAATTGAAAGTGAGGAAGAAAATTTAAATAATATAAAAAATGTTAATATATCCTCACATACTCTAAATTCACAAGAGGAAATCTTATTGAAAAAAGGATTATCCTTTGCCCCCACGAGTACCCCCAACTCCTTTGATTTATTTATAGACATAAATAAATTTATTAGAAAATTGACACTGGTCCGTCATTTTGAAAAAGAACAAAGTGACGGTGAAAACAAAGATCAGTTGTCAATCAGGGATAATGAAACTTTGCAAGCATTGTCTGACCTAGAAAGAGAAAGCTATATATATGGCACACAAACAGATGATAACTGGTTAGATGAAATTTCAGGCACACCATTGCCAACTGCACCAACACATAGCCAGCTAAGACCAAAATCTATTTTTTCCCCTGTGCAATCGCAGGGTAAATATATTACTCAGCTTAAGGATGTGGTCCTACAAGAGTGCTCTGCTATATGTAAAAACTTTAAACTAAGAAAACACAATTTGAGCCGAAAAGAAAAATAAATTCTTGATGCTCTTAAAAAGAATGAAAATATTATCATAAAAGAGGCGGACAAAGGTGGAGGTATTGTCATTCAGGATAGGGTATATTACCTAAAGGAATCCTACAATTTACTATCAGACAAGAATACATATAAATAGTTAACTGGGGATCCAACAAACCATTTCCTGATGCAATATGCTGAACTTATAAACAGAAGGAAGCAGGATAATGTACTCAATATAAAAGAGTGGAGATTTTTTGCAAATGATGAACCGAGCACAGCCGTGTTCTATCATTTGCCAAAAATCCACAAAAATCTACAATGTCCTCCAGGGAGGCCAATAATATCTGGCATAGACTCCCTAACAGCACACCTATCAGAATATGTTGATACATTTCTAAAACCCATAGTAATAGAATTAAAGTCCTATTTAAGAGACACCCCCCATTTGTTAGAAATAATAAGAGATATTCTGTGGAAAGCTACATACAGATGGGCAACTTTGGATGTCACCGCACTGTATACCGCTATTCCCCACGGCGAAGGTATCAGAGAGGTTCAATACTTTCTGGAAGACAGAAAACAGTGTGTTGAGATACAAAATCAGTTCATCTTAGATTCTATTAAATTTGTCCTGGAGAAGAACTATTCCCTCTTCCAGAGCAAATTTGATCTACAAACTAATGGAACAGCAATGGGGACTAAATTCGCACCCAATTTGGCGAACCTGTATATGGGTTTTTTTGAGGAAAAGATGATTTACAGTAAAGAGGGCTATAAGAATACAAATATAATTATGTGGAGGCGTTTTATAGATGACATCTGGGATGGAGATAATCCCAGTTGGTCAGAATTCACGGACAATTTGAACTGTAATGGCTTCAATCTGAAATTTACAAGTAGCATTGATGATCATCAAATTAACTTCCTTGATTTGGTGCTATTTCACGATGAGGGGAGAATATCTACTAGAATCTATAGAAAAGACACAGATACCAATGGGTATCTGGATGCAAAAAGTGGACATCATCCACGATGGATTGAAAACATCCCCTATGGGCAATTTCTAAGAGTAAAAAGAAATTGCACACGTTCTAGTGATTTTGAGGCAGAATCTAGGACTCTCAAAGACCGATTTAAAGCTAAAAGGTACCCTGATGATCTAGTAGAGAAAGCATACAGTAGGGCAAAAAATGCAAACAGAGACAATATGATTAAAAATGACAAACAGGTAGCTCAAACTGATTTTAAAAAACAAGGTTTTAATTTTGTAACTACTTTTAATGAGGGACATCCTACGTAAACACTGGGGGATTTTGAGAAAAGATCCACTTCTGAAGGAAAATATCGGAAAAAACCCGGAAGTAATATTTAAAAAGAACAGGAATATAAAAAATATTATAGCCCCTAGTATCATTAAAACTGAGAATAAGGAGAAAAGTCAGAGGTTTGTGCACACCACGGCTCTAAATGGATTCTTCAAATGCTTCAGAAAGAACTGTGTCTGCTGTGAGCATGTAAACCCCTCAAGAGAATACAATAGACATATAGGTCAAGATCAGAGAGGTAAATTAAATGAAATAAAAGGAAGACTAAACTGCAGGTCAGACTTTGTAGTCTATATGATAGAGTGTAAATGCATTACTCCCCTGAAGTATATAGGAAGAACCAAACGCTCTATCAAAATAAGATGTCTAGAAAACATTACAAATATTGAGGCAGGTACACTAAAGACCCCACTGATTAAACACTTTAAAGAACATCATAACAGTGACCCATCACCATTTTATTTTAAGGCAATAGAACAGGTACAGGTAGGTCCGAGGGGAGGCAGCAGATTACTAGCTTTAAGGAAGAGAGAAACTTTCTGGATTCATGCTCTAGGAAGCTTGACTCCACTAGGGCTAAACAAAGATATTGATCTAGCTGCATTCCTCTTAAATAATGAGTAAATAGTACCACTGGGTTCATGTAGATGTCCATTTATGGAGACATGTAGATATGTGGGTAAGCATGGATATACATGGGTGCATGTATGTGTGTGTGTGTATATATATATATATATATATATATATATATATATACATGTGCATAGATTTTTTTTGATAAAAGTTTAAGAGTCCAGGGAAAAGAAGTTTTTAAAATAATGGTTTTTGAAATGATTTTAGAACAGTCCTCAAAATAGTTATCAAGAATACGTTGAGAAATTAAAGGGTCCCCCATGCACACATAGGTACTGTTTTTTAAGATTAAAGTTAAATAAACAGAGGAGGAAAAAATCACTATTAGAATAAAATAGTTTCTAATATAAGAGGAACGTATATCTATACTGATTTAAGCCAATGAATGGGTACATCTTATTTGTACAATATAAATCTAGTGAGTATAGGCTTAAATGATCTATTACCTTTATACATACAGAGGTAGAGCTGATACCTATATCCATCTTTCTATATATAGATCTATTAAATTATTATTTATTCAAGGATCAATTCAGATGAGGTTTTTAATAATTTAATATACTAATATAATTTTAATATACAAATATACTTATAGACTTTTAGTGAGCAAGTAGATACACATATAGATATAAACGTTTTTATTAGAGCCATTACTGATTAAATATCATACATCGTTTTAACAAACAATATATTTTTATATGTTTTATTAAATATCCGTTTTTAAGAATCACTAGCTATTATAATATAATATAATATTTTTCTAACAGCAGCAATTAGTTTTGTAGAGAATGTGATTAAAGCGATTATACTCATATCACATAGTGTAAGTGAGATGCCCACAATTGATTAATAACGGCCAGAAAGAAAAATGGCGTCCATGCTTCAATTAAACAAGGACCTGAACGATTAAATTTAGAGATGTAGGGGGGCGGCCCCACCTCTGAAGAAGCGACCAATAGCGTCCCGAAATGCATCAGGCTCCGCCCCCGACACAAACACGCTCTGACAGTGTGGCACAGTAAGCATCAAGGCTGTTTGCGGTTAAGCTTCTGCGAACAAGCCTTTCAGCTTAGTGCACATTGGAGTAGCGTTATATTTTATATGTAATACTGAGAATGCTAATACCAGTTTTTTAAACGTTCAACAGTGTGATTACCAGTGTGTTTTTGTGTGTGATACACGCTGTTCTTTACAATAAAGCAATACCTTTTCATATTTATCTTGTTTGCATAGTCAGTTAGCGCCCCCTCTCCCAAACCCCTGCATATACTGTTGTTAGGGGTAATGTGAACCTGACTGCAGCCATCTTGTTCCTCGCAGCCATCTTGTGATGATTAGCATCCATTTTGTAAGGATTAGACTTTATTATAATGGTTCATTCTGTAGTGAGAAATATATGCTTGTCATCTTATTCTGCAAAGCTAGCTAATCTTGTAGAGGTCCCTGGCATTATGCCCAGAAGAATATAATGTCAATAAGATGGTCCAGCGGCCTTGGTATCTCTGCAGATGTTAGCTTATTATGACTATAGATTATTGTTATGAGCTAGTAACTTTCCAGAATCACACTGTGTTTTACTCTTTATAACTGTGTAAAATGACACGGTCCTAACGTGTCATCCCCTTAACACTATATGCTGTTACTGAAGTCTATAAGATATGCTTGCACTGTTCAATAAACATGATTGGCTTTAGATCATATTGCTGTGTGGTCTGAGTCATTCTGAGGGATCCTTATCCGATAAACTACATCTGCCTCAGGTGGTACACTGGGCCCCCCCCCCCCCCCCCCCCCTGGGATAACACCTAGCAATTGTGGTGTCAGAAGTGGGATTCGCAGTGAGTAAGTATGAGTGCTTTTACCATGCTTTCCTTCTGTGAATCTGAACCTAAATTTAGTCTGGTAATAGGTGTTGATAATATATGATAATGGGTTAAGGGGTTCCTGTGGTTGAGGCGCAGGTTTGCGGAGGTTATAGTCCTGCCGGCAGTTGTGATAACCTCTCCAGCCAGGTTGATAGTCCTGGGCTGGTTTACGACAGGTATTGTGAGTCCTGTCTGTGATAAGCGCGCAAGAAAGAAATAAATGCCAGTTGACTGAGTATTTTAAGTTAAGCTCCCCCGTGCAAGTTGGCAGTGAGTGAGTCTCACGTGTGTTAAAGTTTCCCATATTCATTCCCATAATAGAGTTTTGTTACCCACCTGAAACTCATGTTGATATCTGATGCTTGCTTTGCTTTGTTTATTTGTGTTTTGCTGCTATAAAATTGTGCTGTGCTTAGAAAATATTAAGTGGCTATGCATGTTATTATTGTTGCTATTATTGTGTCGAGGAATAGGATCTACTTATAGATAATAATGCATAGAGAAAATTACATGTATAAGGTCGACAAAAAAGGTTAATAGTTTCTGCTAAAGACAGAAACATTTCAAAACACTGTCAGTGAGCACTGCTGTGTGGTAAATAGAGCGCGCACACAGATCAGAGAAAAAAAAAACTGTTACAGCAGCTCCGTTTGTAAGACTTTTTGTTTGCTTGCAGTAATGAAAAGGAAATTTTGTATATGGAGATGCATAATGTGTGATGGTCTGTCGGTTCTTACTGTGGTATGCGTGTAACAGATTTACTCTAAACCAAAAACAGAATGTATTATTTGAAAATGTTGGTCCCAATCTGTGCGGAAAATGGCCATTCTGCGTGGATTCTTCTGACTCCAATACATTTTGAACTTGGTGAAAAGTTAATCTTGTGGTATTTTTATATGTCTTTGGTACGCTATGAAATAGATGTTTTTCTGAGAAAGGAAAAAAGGGAGTGAATCTCTGGTATGCGAGATGGAATGGGTTTGTGTGTCTGTATCGCTGTAAAAATGTTTCTTTCTGTTTCTCTGCTGGGAAATCAGACGTTGTAAGGAGGTATTTTGTAGTGTTATTTTTTTATACCTGTATTTTAAAGTCAACAGCATGTTTTAAGTATGTGTGTTATAGGTGCAGTTTTAGTTTACAGTGATAATTGTTGTATGCAAGTTTAAAAACCTATCCATCTGTTGCGGCATATATGATATTGTTTTAGCAAGTGAAGTAACGGCTTTGAAAGTGGCTTTGAAAGTGCGATGGTGTGTGTGATTTTTTGTCATGCTCTGGTAAATATGAAACTGTTTCTCGTATGATTAATGGGTTAACGTATGTTGTATTTGTAAGGTCTGTGCACGGAGGTAGTGCAAAAGATGAAATATAGTTATAGGCTGTAATTGAAATTTTATCTAAAAGTGCGTCCGTTTTTGTTGCAAGTAAATTAATCTGCAGGTCATGCTACAGTACAGAGGTGGAATTTGTGTGGTAAATCATACAAGCAGCCTAAATTATGGTTAGGGTATATATATATGAGATTTACGTGATAAATGGTTAGTCCTTAAAGGGACAGTCCACTGTAACATAGTGTTGATATTAATGTATTGTCCATGACTTGTTATACAAGCTGCATAGTATAAAATGTAGGAGAAGTTGCATTTGTAAGTTTGTGTATAGCTGATGTAAATTGTAATGGGTTGAATCTCGGGTAATCCTTATCTTATATTTGTCTGTAAAATCAGAGCTCAGTGCGTAGACGGAGCAATAGAAAATTATCATCTTATTATTTAAAGGACCAGTTCACTAATGTGAAAGGAGTTCAGGAGCAGCAATAACACTGTATTAGTATATATTTTTTGCAACCTTTCTTTGTATTATTCTTTTTAAATCTGCCGTTTAGATAGCAGATATTTCTTTTTGCAGTATAACTTAATTCTCTCTGTAATGCAAACTGAAGTGATAAGTTGTCTACAATTTTAGTGTAGCGATCCGTGAGACTAGCGAAACAAACAAAAAAACACAAGAAAAAACAGGGGAGTGAAAATATTTAAAGGGATACAGGCAAACTGATATAACATCTGAGAATTTAAGGGAATTCTTACAGAAAAGACAATGAGGTTTACTGTAAGCCTAACACTAGTATATTTCACTGTGTTAGCAGCTTCAATTAAAGATTATTTTTTAGTTTGGGTAAAATGTCCCTTTAACTAGCCTGCATCCCACTGTGAGTGCGTTTTTATGCTGCTTATGCTTGCTTAGGCTATTTAATGAACGTCAGTATACATTTTTTATTATAAGTAAGGCCAATGGATCATTGGGAATAATTTAAAGGGGAAATTTTATTGTTATTCTTGAGTAGAAAGCTTATTTTTGTGTTATATACAATTGATTATATGTGGCTAGAGAGCTGCAGAATGGTGAATATCAAATTATACACAGAGTTAGATCCAATATTTTTGTTGTTGTTAAAATAAGTAGCATTTACCAAGTTTTAGTGTAAATTTTATATTTTTAAGCAGTAAACAGTGTTTCTCCTTTAAGTAAAAATGAAACTTTGAGCTTGCCTTACTATCCTTGAGAAGAATGATAACACTGTGCATGTTTTGGTTTTCTTTAAAAAAAATACAAAAAAAGTTCTCTCTTGTGTTTCGCTTTGTCGCAGAGAGAAAGATTTGTACTTTACATTTAAAGTGGCAGTACTGGTGTTCTATGTTATAAAGAATGATAACTATAAATTGCTAACTAAAAAAAACAAAAACACAAAAAACAAGTATTTATATTATATTCTATCACAGAATCTAACTTAAAACTGATCATTTTATTTCTGTGGCCGTCTGCTGTCAAACTGTATCTCACAGATATTACAGAACTCTTTGTTATTAAAATAACCCCCACTGCGTTCAATAAATAAATGAGATATTATTTAATGAAGTGATTTAGGTGACACTTTAAAAAATATATAGTTATTTGGTTACCAATCTACAGCTATAACTGCAATGAGTTTGATTGCTGCTTAACAGCTAAGCCGTGGTCTATAATGTGTCTACTATAAACACCCCTATATTAAGGCGATAGGGGACGGCAAACAAATGATGCACAATTTATCTGATTCTACTGCATTTACATAACTTACTAATTTATCTGATTATAGTTTTGACATGCCTTGTGTCTAGGGGCCTTCTTCCAGCACACAGTTTTAATTATATGGCTTACGTGTATTTTGTCTCTTGGTGTTGCAAAGAGATTTAAACAGCCTGTGATAAGAGGCAGCCCTCAAAGGCTTAAAAAATAGCATATGAGCCTACCTATGTTTGGTTTAATCTAACAATACCAAGAAAAAAAAAAAAGTGATTTTGATGATAAAAGTACATTGGAAAGTTGGTTAAAATTAAAAGTCCTGTCTGAATAATGAAAGTTTCATTTATACTAGAATGCCCCTTTTAATTGTGCATTTGCATGGTGCATGCGGCAGGAGAACGGTGGCTGTACCATGGTTATCTGATCTTTCCCAAATAAGCAAAGTTTTATTTGTACAATATGCAACTGAAGTTTCTTGAGCATCTGCAGTGATTGCTTTATTTGTGTGATATCAAAGTTTTGTACATAGTAGACGTTGCAGAGCCTGGGTATAGATGGTTCTTATGGGGATGTTTTAATTATTTGTAGTGTTTTGCGAGTGTTGCGTTTCAGTGAATGTCAGAATATGTGTTGAATTTCAGGTTAATTGTGGTTGTTTGAAGTTTGTGTCGGCAGCTAGTGTTGTGTTTTGTGAAAGACAAGAACAATTGGTTTTCAATGTTTGTTTGTTATGTTTTTCTCTTTTGTGACTGCGTGTGGAAGCGTGCTGTATGGACAGCATATTGAATAGTGAAGTGTATTTGATTTTGCTTGCTATTGAGAATTGTCTCTGCATGAGTGGAGTGCATGATTTGTCGTTTAGTTTCTTGTTATGTTGTGTTTGCGTGTCACATGGGATGTTTCACGCAAACAAGGGGGAAGTATTGATGAGTATTGATGAATATCTTTATGTAATGGGGGTGATTGTTTTTAGGAGGTGAACCTAAAACATTTTGAATCTCCTCTTACAATGTTATTGCCTAACCACCAGCTGTGCCCTAAATTTCCCTGTCTTATCCCTATGCAGGATGCACTACGTCCCTAGGATTGTCTAGAACTTTTCTTCATTGGTAATCTGGCCAAGGACATCATCTACCTTGATGGCCACCCCGGTCGTAGCCTGTATACCCAGACCCCACTCCTTTTTCCCTCCCTGGTGGATTATATCTCTTCATTGTTTTTCTGTGTTTTATTTTGCTCTCATATTTCAGATGCCTAAAATGTTTTTATTTTTCTATTTGGTTCTTAACACTATATTTGTATTTGCAGGAGGAGAGTATGCAGCTGTATCCAGAAATTAAGGACACCAACTGAATTATTTTTGAGTTTCCCTATTTAGGTAAAATCTGTACAGACAAAATTCCATAAGTGCACTCTTCAAAAGATTAAAGATTGAATGCAAGTAAACCTTTAAAGAAAGAAAAGATGAAGATGAAAGACCTTTTGTCAAGCTTGTTTTAACCACCATACTGCAGTAAAAGTTGCTGAACTATCTTTGGATCCATTCTTTGCTTTGCATGCTGGTACCAGCCCCAAAACTGGACTCTGGGTAATCCATGACTGTTTCCTCTGATGTGTGTCTTCAGGACATAAAGACTATCCTTCTCTGAACTGTGCCTTGACGCGCGATATGGAGGACCTGTTATGCTGTTACAGGGTCAACCAATTAAATTAGGGGAGTATTGTTAACTCGATTCCTTATATTGCTTGTTTTGTATTCTCTTGTATCTGTTTTATTCCTGTTGATCATATTAGGTATAATAGAAAAGTATGCTTTATTGGTATTAGTGCACATTGTAGTTTATGTGCTTAACAAAGTAACCCTTTACATAAATGTAACTGTGAACTTTGCAGTATTGTACCCTATTGAATGGCCCACTGAGTAAAAAATATGTTTAATAAAAATGCTGCAATATATCATAATATTTTAGACCCTTCACCCTCTAGAACATAAGGAGGACACGTCTCAGCTAGAAGTTTATATTATACAGAGAAATATTTGTTTAGGGAATAGCATAATTATAGTTTATGAAAGCAAATGTATTTTTCCCTTTTATTAATTGGTATGGTATCTGCAAAGTGAATTTGGTCATTCCTGATGTTTGTCAAAGAAGGAATTATCTTACCATAAAGATGTGTTTACCTTTAAAAGAGTTTGTAGTTTTAAATGATGTTCTGTTTGTATGCTTTCCTCATACAGGAGTGTGAGAGAATTTAGGTTGCATAAAATAATTAGTAAACTAGTAGTGTTTATATCAGATGAGATTGTTGAATATTAGGATCATGGTTGGAGAATTATAAACATTATAGATAGCAGCCATGCAGAATAAAGCAACACGAGGTTCTTTTATTTTTTGAAGTTCAAAGTGACAGTGTAAAGAAATTCATTTTATTTTTATTGACTGTTTTCCTTTTTTTTTCATTTTTGCTACAGGGCAGGCCTTAGCATAAGTTTTAGCATAACCATTCAGGCCCTTGATGAAGTCTGGCAGGTTTTCACTTGCTTAGTATTCATGAAGTATCATTTAAAAGTGTATAGAGAAGTTGTAAATTATTCTCTGAGAAATATCAATGTATTTAGTTTGTATTATATATCAACAATGTTTTGTTTGGTTTTAAATGACATAGGATGAAAGTGGAGTTTTATTTGGACATAATTGTGATTGTATTGCGGTGTGTACTCATCCTGTACTGTTTCTGTTTGCTTCATAGACTCCCTGTGACTCGAGTGTTTGCTTGCCATGGGGATCCACTGGTTGCCTTGTCTACCCTATGAACAAACCAGCAGATTTCCAGCATCTCCCTGCGGAAGAACACTGGATAAGCACCCCTACTGCAAATGAACTGTTGGAGAACTGTATTATAGCAAAGTGTCAAGGTGAAGCGCTCTAAATGGACAAAGACTGTTCTTAAAGTGATCAGAGGCCACCAAGAGACAGTTGTGCTGTTGCTATGTCATGCTTTACTGTGGAGAAGGAACTGTTGGACATATTGGGGGGTGCTAGCAATGCAGGTGGAGAAATAAAAGATGCAGCGTTGTTTGGGGGTAGATGGGGGGCTGGTTGGGTCTCTGTGCAAGTAGACCGGTAGTTTTGGGAAGGCTGGAAGATAGATGGAAGGTATTGGAGAGGCTGCACCTATATGCAGTGACAATTAGCCTATAACAGTATATCACGACATGGGAATATTTTTCTCTTTAGTATTCTCACATAGAGTTCTGTTACCATAATATAAGGCTTTACTAATTTTCTATGCCTGTCTATTGTTATGTTATTCTGTTAGAATAAAAGGATGGTATGTTAGGGGTAACGTGAACCTGACTGCAGCCATCTTGTTCCTCGCAGCCATCTTGTGATAATTAGCATCCATTTTGTAATGATTAGACTTTATTATAATGGTTCATTCTGTAGTGAGAAATATATGCTTGTCATCTTATTCTGCAAAGCTAGCTAACCTTGTAGATGTCCCTGGCATTATGCCCAGAAGAATATAATGTCAATAAGATGGTCCAGCGGCCTTGATGTCTCTGCAGATGTTAGCTTATTATGACTATAGATTATTGTTATGAGCTAGTAACTTTCCAGAATCACACTGTGTTTTACTCTGTATAACTGTGTAAAATGACGCGGTCCTAACGTGTTATCCCCTTAACCCTATATGCTGTTACTGAAGTCTATAAGATATGCTTGCACTGTTCAATAAACATGATTGGCTTTAGATCATATTGCTGCATGGTCTGAGTCATTCTAAGGGATCCTTATCCGATAATCTATATCTGCCTCAGGTGGTACAGTGGGCCCGCGGCTTCGGCCTGACCTGACACTCCCCCCCCCCTGGGGATAACACCTAACAACTGTCATTTCACAGAAGGGGATCCAGGAGACACGGACAGGTCCTTTGAATAGAAGGAGAGAGTGATCACCTGTCTTAAAGGGGAAGCAGACTGCTACGCTGGACAGAGGGAAACAACTCTAGTATCTACCTCAGGCTATACAGAGCCTCCACGCCAGTATCTTACCTCATACTGATTGAGGTTGTACCAAGTGAGTGCCCTGTATATAAGTGTGTGTTTAACTAAGTTGCCATAATATACTGCACTAGGATCTGGTCTTTCTGTGCGCCCCTCCCTTCTTCTACCTACTTCAGACTCCACTGAGACCTCCTTGGGGATAGTCGGTTACTTTGTTTTTGGAGAGAGGCTGAAAGAGAACTTGATTCACCCTCATCTATAAAAAGATTGACTCTTTTGTGGTATATCTAACCATATTTCTATAGAGAGGAGGACAGTGTTTACCTTTAATAATCACTAGCCTAATAATTTGGACATTATGCGCTTTGTTTTTACAATCTGTTATTAGTATACAGGTAAATGTCAAATAGGTTACACTAAAACCGTTGTGTGGTAACTGTTATCCAATCTGTGAGCGCTGATATTTTCTGTGTTATATATATATATATAAATATATATATATATTTTTTTTTTTTTTCATAGGTAAATAAAAAAACACAAAAGCTTTATTTCTGGTTAAATGGAGTGAGAGCAAAATGTAAAAAATTCTCCAGCACTTCGGACTTCGGCGAAGCCATTGTTTGCTTCTTCTTTTTTTTTTTTTAATTAAAGGTACCACTTAGCTAGTGTTTTCTGACTCATTCACAAAAATCCAATCGACATGCACATGTCTATTGGGCATACTGTAAAGCATTACCTAAATGGTCTAGACACCAGAACCATTATTTTTTTCCTTAATGTCTTTCCTTGTTCTACCAGCTGCATAGTATTAAATGTAACCTGACTTATGTGCTAACCCGATCGCATATTCTCAAGTGTGCTAACCCGACATGAAAATATCAATATTTATTCATAAATACATATTTGTACATATATCAAATGGTATTTTGCTACAATATATATCTATACACACATATATATATATATATATATATATATATATATATATATACACACAGTATATGTATATACATATATAGATGATTATATATAGGTATTGATATATACAGATCTATATAGGAATATCTATTTAAGAATAAATAAAACACATTCTGCTCTGTAGAGTAAATACACAGTATTATACTTTATTAAATATGAATATTGCATAAATATGCTTTTACATGTTTTCATCTACTTAACTGCATAGGGCTACAATGCACTTAATTATATGTATTTATATGTGTACAAATGTATTTATGTATTTATAGGTGTATATATGTCTATAAAATACATATATCCACATATAAATACATATGTACACATATATATACTGTAGAAATGTATATGTACATATATATCCATCTTTAGAGGTGTATATGTATGTATCTCTATATTAAAGTCCTTTGCCTGCTTTTTTTTCTAACACTCTTTGAGCCCTTATAACTTTTGTGTGCAATATTTTTGTTAATATTTTTTTAGATGCGTTATTTTGAGTGTAACTGTACTTTGTAATGTATTTTGGATGTGTTTTCTGCAAATTTTTATTTTCACAAAACCGTTAACCACAGCTCTGAGTTCATACTAATGATTCTAGCCTAAATCACGATTGTGCTCAAGCAATTGTGCTCAACTTGCGTGAGTGCAATTTAACCTGCGCGCAAACGATCGCGAAAACCTGCACACAAACGTTTGCACTCCACTTGTAATCTAGCCCTATGTGTTGTATATACAGTGAAAATGACAGTCACACTCTGGAACAAACATCTCTCGCATCAGCAGTATGAAAGGAGCAGCACTCCAAATACCCAAAGCTTCAGCTCCACAGACTAACAGAAGTTTTCTTGTCTGTGTGTATACACTTTTACTGCCAATCAGCTGCATGAGCTCGACATCCTACAGCATGAATCACATGTGTGGTGCCTGTCGTGTGGTTCCTAAATCTGCTGCTTTAAGCACAGGAATAGTGAGATAATCTAAGCAGGTCTGCTGTTCTTGAAAGGTTATGCAAAATCATAAATGTTTTGTTTTACTGTCTCAGATGAAGTTATAAAAACCCTTTATTTCACATATCTGGGTCCATGCATAATACAGACATAATATCATTGGTCTGTCTGATATGATCCGATCAGCGGATCATGTCCGACAGGCATCAATTCTTGTGAACTGCTTGTGCAATGCCGCCCCCTGCAGATTTGCGGCAAATCGGCTGCTAGCAGGGGGTGTTAATCAGCTTGATCGTATAGGATTGGGCAGATTGCAGACCGCAGCCTCAGAGGCAGTGGATTAGTTATGGAGCAGCAGTCTTAAGACCGCTGCTTCATAACTGCTGTTTCCTGCGAGCCCAAACAGGGACATTGCGATAATTCGGCCCCAATATTTCTAACTACAAGCATTTGATCATGTCTAACAAACAATCGGCTAGATTACGAGCTGTGCATTATGTTTAAAAAGCAGTGTTAAGTGGTCCTAACGCTGCTTTTTTTTTTTTTAAATATTTTTATTGAGGGAAAAATGTCGGCAAACAAATCAAACAATCGAACAATATACAGTCACCTGCAAAGAGAAACAATAGCAAGGTATCATATATAGTATGCAATATAGGCTGCATAAACCAAGGTTAATAATATCAATTGTACTATTGAAAGACAAAGTAGATTGATGCCTATGATAATCGAAACCTTCTCTGCAAAATTATGAGGCCTCACTTGGGCCTCAAACCATGAAAAGAAAAAAATAAACATTTGTAGAAGGCTACCTAAAGTAGGAGAGATCACTTATGGATCCCTTAATATTCACCTCAGATTTTACATTTTCTTGATGTTATAGCTGGTAACTAATAGTAGAGTAAGACAATTTTTGTGGTGTATGAATAGGATAAACTATAAATTGAGTAGGTTTAAAACTGGGAGAGTTATTAGATTCAAAACTTTTAACTCAAATTGTAAGTGAAGCTGATCATTTTGATTATGCTAAAAAAAAAAAAAAAAGGGGGGTAAAGTCAACACTGTGGGAGAATGAAAAGCTACAAGCAAATAAGTAATGAAGGTTGCGGTACCAGTTAGAGAGACCGCGTAGTTAGTCCTCCTGAATTAGGAGGCATATTATGGTGGGGGGGGGGGGGAGGTGGTATTATGGGGAGAGGGTGGTCATTATAGCGTACTAAGTTATTAGTATAGTAATTAGATAGTAAATTAAGATTGCACCTAGATCAAGGAAGCCATGGATTCTGAATTAACAAGATTGGCGAAGAGCATGGGACTTATTCGGAATGTAGGAAATAGGGAGGGTATAAGTGGTAATTACAGAGATGCAGGTCCTGCCTGCACTAGAAGCACTATGTTGAGCTGCAAAATTAAAACAATGCGTCATAGTGTATCTATAACCATACTAGCAAATTGCAAGTTTATACTCTATGCTTTGATATAGATCAGGAGAGCACTCAGTAAGATGCCCACAGACTGAAAATGCTGAGTTTGTATGTATGTGAATAACTTGATTTGCTGGCTGGGGTGAACCTTCCATCAAGGTGTGTATGGGAGCAAAGAGAAGTGTTCAATATTAAGGGGTTATTCATACACCCAGATCAGAAATGAAAGGTCTAAATCCTAGATAAGCTGAAAACTTTGCGTGTCAATATAGGGCTCAGTATGCTAGGTCACTATCAAAATAAGAAGAACAGAGCTAAGAATATAAACATTAAATATCTATAAGGGGACTCTATTAGGCCAGGGGAGGTGAGGTTGTGAGTCAGTATTGCTAGGAAATGTTTCTCAGATGTGGAGATCATTAGTTTTCTTTCAGGGGGTTACTATCAAATTACTAACAGTTTACAACATATGTTAGTTAGTATTAAGTGAAAATATTTAGTAAACTTCACGAATGTGTCTAAAAGTGTGAAAGATATAAAAATTCTGAATGAATCTCCATCAGTATGCCCAAGACATAGATATAACCTGTGAGTATGATGTGACACTGAACCTGTTGTCAATGTTTAAGGAGTACAATAGGATGACCATAGAATGGGCTGTGCTGCTGAGAGGTAAATTGTACATATCTCCCTACCATAACGAGAGAATCAAGTGTTTTTCCCCCACTAGTACAGCAGAACTCTGCTGGCCGGGTATGGGCCCTATACCCAGCACAAGTGTGTCTTAACATTAGATAAATAGCCTATAACCAGAGGGGAAAACATAGAGCTGTGACCAGAGCACAGACTGGTTGACCCAACCAATATAAACTGTGTACATACTACTGCAAAACTCTGAACCGGGTATTTATATTATAGCTGATTATGTATCCAGCGGTGTTAAAGCAAATAATTATATGGTCATCTGTATCTGGTGTTAGTGTGAGCCTAGTAAAGCACTAATAGTGTGTGGTAGATTGGTACATAAAGGAAAATGGACAGGAAGTTATAGAATACTAACATACAAAATCATATGCTAGACTATGTAAAAATCACATGCTAAAATATATAAAGATGTCGCACAAGAGAGACCTCAGTCAGCAATACCTTTCTTATTGAGCATATAAATTGGCAGACATGAACTGGTGGCATAGCTGTTATCTGCGGTACATATAAAGTAAACCCATCATAACATAGTAAAGATAGGTATATATATACCACATTTTGGGTTTTAAAGTAGCTAGAGCAATACAAAAAAAATATATAACAAACAACAAGCAAACTGAATTGTATAAATGTAACAGGACTAAACAATCTACTGGAGTTAGAAACCAGGGCATTAAGGCAATGACAACCATAATGGTATAAGGTTGTAGATCAGCTCAAAGCATGCTGTCTCTCGTACAGGTGCAAAGCTGGGAAGGGAACAACTCCATAACCCAGCGCTTTAACCTGCACTAATACCACAGCTTGTTTACATCTTTGAAGAACTTTGTGAGAAAGAATGTTAGTGGTAGTGTCCATGTCCCTGTTAATTCAACAAATAAACAAGAGTGGTAATTAGTGATATGTAAGACATGGATGCATATACAATTCCCCAATCAGAGTTATATTATGAGTTCCAAACTTGAGGCAAGCTTTAGAGTATCTGAATTGCTGTTTAAATATAGGCATTCATCCCACGCCAGATCGCGGGATTAAGCGTGCTCCTTGGGCTGGTTGCACTGGCCTGTTATACACTCCATCACTCCCTGAAGGATAGGCCATAAGCAGCTCTGAGGAAATGTCCTGAATGGAGAACAAGCTGCCACCGCAAATGCTCTGGGCTTCGCGCAGGGGCTTTTCCGGTATGTAAAGGTATTGTCCCTGAATGCCGCTCCGCAAACTGAGTTCGGATGCCGAACCCGAACCATGGCAATCACTTGGTAAGCAGGGACTCCTAGGGGCAAGTGAAAAGGAAGGTAACAGTTGGTCTGCAGTACTCCAGGTTTGGGCTAGGTTACCTTGGTGCGGCTCTGCAGCGTGAAGGAGGGTTTCCGCCTTATCGTTGTATTTGCCCGTAGCTGCAGTCAGATAAGCCCCATATGAAGTGGGCTCGGCAAGGCCAGGTTGTTGTCGCGACTGACAAGCGCCACCGCTACTGGGAGCAGCATACAGACCGTCAGCTAAACTGGCGTGGTGATAATCCAGTAGGCGCTTCATCTCCTCTAGAAAGTATAGCGGAGACTCCATATTGCAGGCTTGATCGAAAACCCTGGGGTGATGTTGGTTTACAGCTTTCTTTAGGTTAAAGTAGCCGGAGGCCTACAAATAGAAAGTAGCGTCTCCAAGATGGCGGCTCTCTCTCCCATCTCTGTGATATAAAGCAGTGGTGGCGCGCCGGTGCAGACTCTCCGGGTCTCCAAAAGTTAGTGGGATAACAATACCAGATCTTAGGTCCTTTCACATATATGCTGGTTTTATAAAGGTTGCTATAGAGTACGAAAAGACCCCTAAATTAGGATCTTGGGCCCGGGAGCTGCACCAGAACACGTCTTACCAGCTCTGTAGTTGGCTCCGCCCCCCCTAACGCTGCTTTTTAACGCCCGCTGGTATTACGAGTCTTGCAGGTACAGGCTCACCGCTCACTTTTTTGGCCAGACTTGGAAATACCACAAATCCACTTATGTAAATTGCGTATCCTCTTTTTTTTCAATGGGACTTGCATAGCGCCGGTATTACGAATCTGCCATAAAGTGAGCGTTACAGCCTCTCCTGTCAAGGATGGTACCGCATTTTAAAGTCAGTAGTTAAGAGTTTTACATTACAACGCCGTAGCTTAAAACTCTTAACTAAAGTGCTAAAAAGTACACTAACACCCATAAACTACCTATTAACCCCTAAACCGAGGCCCTCCCGCATAGCAAACACTAAAATAAAAATTTTTAACCCTTAATCTGCCGAACCGGACATCGCTGCCACTATAATAAACATATTAACCCCTAAACTGCCGCACTCCCGCCTCGCAAACATTAGTTAAATATTATTAACCCCTAATCTGCTGTCCCTAACATCGCTGACACTTACCTACATTTATTAACCCCTAATCTGCCGCCCCCAACGTCGACGCCACTATACTAAAGTTATTAACCCCTAAGTCTAACCCTAACACCCCCTAACTTAAATATAATTAAAAGAAATCTAAATAAAAATTCCTATCATTAACTAAATAATTCCTATTTAAAACTAAATACTTACCTATAAAATAAACCCTAAGCTAGCTACAATATAACTAATAGTTACATTGTAGCTAGCTTAGGATTTATTTTTATTTTACAGGCAAGTTTGTATTTATTTTAACTAGGTAGAATAGTTATTAAATAGTTATTAACTATTTAATAACTACCTAGCTAAAATAAATACAAAGTTACCTGTAAAATAAAACCTAACCTAAGTTACAATTACACATAACTCTACACTATAATTAAATGATTTCCCTAAATTAAATACAATTGAAATCTAAAGTACAAAAACCCCCACTAAATTACTGAAAATAATAAACAACTTGCAAGATTTTTAAACTAATTACACCTAATCTAATCCCCCTAACAAAATAAAAAAGCCTCCCAAAATAAAAAAGCCCTACCCTACACTAAATTACAAATAGCCCTTAAAAGGGCCTTTGCCCCAAAGTAATCAGCTGTTTTACCTGTAAAAAAAAATTACAAATCCCCCCAACATTAAAACCCACCACCCACACAGCCAACCCTACTCTAAAACCCACCCAATACTCCCTTAAAAAAACCTAACACTAACCCCTTGAAGATCACCTTACCGGGAGAAGTCTTCATCCAACCGGGCCGAAGTCCTCAACGAAGCCGGGAGAAGTCTTCATCCAAGTGGTCCTCCAGACGGGCAGAAGTCTTCATCCAGATGGCATCTTCTATCTTCATCCATCCCGCGCAGAGCGGGTCCATTTTCAAGACATCCGACGCGGAGCATCCTCTTCTCCGATGGCCAAGACTGAATGAAGGTTCCTTTAAATGACGTCATCAAAGATGGCGTCTTTTCAATTCCGATTGGCTGATAGAATTCTATCAGCAATCGGAATTAAGGTAGAAAAAATCCTATTGGCTGATGCAATCAGCCAATAGGATTGAGCTCGCATTGCAGCGCTGGTATTGGAGTGCGGTAATGAGCAAAATTTTGCTCAACACTCACTTCTTGTCTGGCTTGTAAAAACTCGTAATACCAGCGCTGTCTGTAAGTGAGCGGTGAGCATAAACTGCTCGTTAGCACCGCACAGCCTCTAACGCAAAACTCGTAATCTAGGTGAATGTTTTTCTTAACTCCACAAATTACACATTACAGCAAACTGATGTCTTTTACAGGTCTCCAATAAAATCACATAAAATCAAAGTGCCAAGCCTTGTCTACTCAAGTAAGTAACACATCTGTATTGGCTTCTCCAAATAAGGCAATTGCTATGATGAATTTGCCTGCTGAAAACAATTCCTCAAAACAAGCTGTCAATCTGTTCTGAAAATGTTCACACTCTGTTACGATGTGTTTATCTATTACAAAGCAACAAAAAAGTCTTAACTAATTAATTACAAGGTTTTTAATGCCCGTTTAATATGCAAATTGCCTAACCTTTCCACCTGGAAAACTGGATTTCCTTAAAATGATCAAATTTGAGAAATGAGATTCAGTTTCACTCTCTTTCTGTTCAATGATTATCTGTTCCTCCTAATGCAAAATACCTGTCAGATTGACCTTTATAGATCTTGGGCTCATTGTTGTTTGCTTTTCTAGCTTTGCAGAATGTTGTGACTACCTGAAAAAATTAGATTTTCATGCCATTCCATTCTCTTCTGTATTTATATTTGCTGGGAGAGGAGCTAATAACAATATTGACCCGTTTGGCGGAGCTACCCAGTCGGGGTAGCCGGGGTATCCGTCACATTGGTTCGCAGCGGTGGGATGCTTCCGTCCACCTGGAATATCCAAACCACCAACTGAAGATCTTGCTGGATGGAGCAGTACCATGGGCTCCGGAAGGAAGAATTGAGAATGTTGCTGCAGACTAGTGGGAAAGTCGCCGGCAACAAGACAAAGGCAGTGCTCATAGCCAAACTGATGGAGTACGATCGGTCTAGCGAACAGGCTGGTGGGTCGGACAGCAACCAAAGTGGAGGACAGCCCAGTACAGCCTCCACTCAAGGGACTACGACATCCGACAAGCAGCGGCAGGTACAATGGCAACTGGCTCTCTATAGACCTAACCACCCCAAGGAGGTCATTACTCATTTAGTGACTAATACAAATAAGATACACATGTTGGAGCTTCAGAAGTCTATAGAGGGGTCATGCCTGATCCCCTGGACCCCCCTTCCCGGCCCAAGAAACTACCTCACAGGGCTTTCCGAACTTTCCAGGAGGATGGGAGCGAGGATATCGACCGCTACCTACAGCTATTCTAGACCCAGTGCTGGATGCATGGGGTCACTAATGCCAATAGGGTTACTATCTTAATTGGGAAACTATCCGGTAGGGCCCTGGAGGCTTTCCACACTGTCCCCTCCGAAGATCAAGGCAACTATGACCTGGTGAAGGAGCGCATCCCTGCTCGCTATGGACTCACCCCGGAGGCTCACCGGCTAAACTTCAGGGGACTACAACGACAAGAGGAGCAGCCGTATACCGAATTTGCCCACTGCTTAGCTAGATCCTTGAACTCCTGGGTTACTGGGTGGCATATCACCACCCTTGACGAAGCTGTTCAACTCATCCTCCTGGAGCAGTTCTACAACCGCACCCCAGCAGAGATAAGGGACTGGGTTAAAGACAAGGGACCCAGAACAGCTGACCAAGCCGCCACCCTGGCCAATCGGTATGTGGATGCCCGGCGCCAGGCGGCCACAGACGCCCAGCCAGCAACCCGCTTCGCTCCAGCCCCAGCGCGACCACCAACAGGTTTTAGGCAGCCCCCAACCCGACTGCCCCCTGTGTACCCGGCTGGAGGCAGCAATTCCCGGGGGTGTTATGGGTGTGGACACCCCAACCATGTGGTACAGAACTGCCCAACAAGACAAAGAAACCCCCCAGTCCAGCAACCAAGGAACCCTGCACCCACTCTGTGGGGGACTCCTCAAGCTCGCACCTACCAGGCCGCTGCCCATTGTGCACATACAGCGAGCTCCAACCCCTATGCTAAGTGGACAGGAGAAGTGGGTGTCTTGCACCACATCAGCTCCGTGGGCCAAGACAACCAACATCGGCAAGATGTCTGGGTCAACGGGCAGACAGCTCAAGGAATGAGAGATACGGGGGCCACCATCTCTTTGATTCAGCCTCACCTTGTTCCCCCCTCTGGCTGCACTGGACGGATCCTTGCTGTAGAGGTAGCGGGAGGTGCTGTTCTGAGGGTTCCTACCACCTGGATCCATTTGGACTGGAAAACCGACGCCCGCAATGTAGAAGTGGGGGTTATGCAAAACATCCCTGCTGAGGTCCTGTTGGGAAACGACCTCGACCACCTTGTCTCTGCCTTTTTGGGGAATACCTCTCCGGACACCTGCCCTGTGACTACCCGCCAGCAGGCCAGATGCCAAGCCACCTCACCAACTCTGGGGACCCAGGTAAAACCTACTGCCCCGACTCCTATCTTAGCCCGACTAACCGTCCCCACTAAAGCCGAACTTACCGACACCCCCTCCTGGGCAACCCCTTCCGACTTCGCCAAAGAGACCTTGAGCCCCTTACCGAGACAGAGTAGGTGCTGACGCCCAGGGCCTCGGAGACAAACGGTTCCAGTGGGAGGGCAAGCTCCTGTACCGGATCTCCAAGAGGAGAAAAGGACCGGTGCCCAAACGCCAGCTGGTCGCACCGAAGAAGTTTCGGTCCAAACCTTAGCTGGCCACTTAAGAAAACAAAGGACCCACCACCGCTTGACTCAAACCTTCTTCTGGCCAGGCATTACAGCCGATATTAAGGAATACTGTAAATCCTGTGAGATTTGCCCGAAGGTAGGAAAGATGGGAGATCAAACGAAAGCCCCCCTCCATCCCCTGCCCATTATTGATTAACCCTTTAGCCAAGTAGCAGTAGACATCGTGGGGCCATTAGCTCTGCCTAGCCCCTCAGGGAAGAAATACATCCTTACGGTGGTAGACTATGCCACCCGATACCCAGAGGCAATCCCCTTGGACAATATCCAGGCGGAGACCATAGCAGATGCGATGCTCCGGATATTCACCAGGGTAGGCTTCCCTCGGGAAGTGGTTTCCGATCAGGGAACACAGTTCACTGCGGACATCACTCAACAACTCTGGAAGTTGTGCGGGATTAAACCCTTGCACAGCGCCTCTTACCATTCCCAGACAAATGGGCTGTGTGAGAGGTTTAACGGGACCCTAAAGCAACTGCTTTGGACATTCTCGGCCACTCACAGGGACTGGGAAAAATTCCTGCCGCATCTCCTCTTTGCATATCGAGAGGTGCCTCAGGAATCCACAGGTTTTTCCCCCTTTGAACGACTGCATGGTCGAAAGGTTAGGGGCCCGCTAGATTTGGTACAAGCCCTCTGGGAGGGAGCCACAGGGGGAGAAGAACACTCTGCCGTGGAGTACGTACTTTAGCTCAGGGACCGGCTGCAGGAACTGGCAGCCCAGGTACGTGAGAACTTTCAGGCCTCTCAACACAAACAGTAGCAATGGTATGATCGCAATGCCCATACCAGAACCCTGATAGTGGGTCAGAAGGTCCTTGCCCTGAAGCCTGTCAAAACAGACAAGCTACAGGCCTCTTGGCAAGAACCCTACCGGGTTGTGGAACAACTGGATAAACACTACATACCTGGTAGCGAAGTTTTCAGATAAAAGGATCCATCGGACCTTTCATGTGAATATGTTGAAGGCATACATAGAAAGACCCAGAGATTTAGACGCTATCTGTGTGCCAGCAGTGGAGGAATCTGGAAGTCTTCCAATGCCGGAGCTGCCCGGACCTAATGACACCCCCCAGGGGGTGGATGACATATCCCTAGACGACAGGTTAGAGCCCGGACAGAAAAAGGCAGGTACGGTGACTCCTAGAACAGAGAAGTGACATGTTCTCTACTGTCCCTGGGTTTACCACCACAGCCATCCACCAGGTGGAGACCCCAGGACAGACCCTCCTGCGACAGGCTGCCTACAGGGTCCCAGAGGCCGTCAGGGAAAGTATGCCCCGGGAGCTCCGGGGAATGTTGGACCTCAGTGTCATTGAACCGTCCAAAAGTCCCTGGGCCTCCCCAGTAGTGTTAGTACCCAAGAAGGACGGAACTACCTGGTTCTGCATTGACTACCGTAGACTCAACGACAGAACCACCACTGACGCCTATCTCATGCCCCGAGTAGATGACCTGTTAGATCGAATCGCCCGGGGCCACTTCCTGACCACCCTCAACCTATGCAAGGGTTATTGGCAAATTTCCTTCGACAATGAGTCCATCCCCAAGTCTGCCTTCATCACTCCCTTCGGCTTATACCAGTTTAAGCTCATGCCGTTTGGAATGAAGAACGCCCCAGCCACTTTCCAAAGAATGATAGACCGCCTGTTAGATGGCCTCCAGGACTATGCCTGTGCATACCTGAATGACATCGCTATCTATAGTGAGACCTGGGAGGACCATCTGGTCCACCTAGGCGTCGTCTTAGATCATCTTCAAGCCGCTGGACTAACCTTGAAGACAGAGGTTCAATACTTGGGCCACGGAGTCGGCTGCGGTAAGCAGTGACCCGAACCGGCCAAAGTCAAGGCAGTGACTAACTGGCCCACCCCCAGGACCAAAACCGAAGTACTTGCCTTTCTGGGTACTGCAGGCTACTACCGGAGGTGTGTCCCCAATTACAGCACCCTCGCCAAACCCCTGACTGACCTGACCCATAAACAACTTCCCTGACAGGTCCTGTGGTCCCCCGAGTGTGAACAAGCCTTCCAGAGTCTTAAGTCTACCTTAATCTCTGCTCCAGTACTGGCCGCTCCTAACCCAGCCAAATGCTTTTCTGTCCACACAGATGCCTCCATGTTCGGGTTGCTGGCAATACTAAGTCAGGCAGACGAGGAAGGAAAGGACCACCCCGCTGCCTACCTCAGTCGAAAACTGCTACCCCGGGAAGTAGGCTATGCGGCGGTCGAGTAAGAGTGTCTAGCGCTGGTATGGGCTTTGAAGAAGTTGCAGCCCTACCTATATGGAAGACCCTTCACCGTCCTCACTGACCATAATCCCCTTGTATGGCTCAACCGAGTTTCCGGGGACAACGTGAGACTGTTGAGGTGGAGCCTAGCCCTGCAGCCATTTAACTTTGACATTCAGTACCGACCAGGAAAAAGCAATGGGAATGCTGACGGACTTTCCCGGCAGACTGAAGTGGCATAAATTCCTTGGACATCCCCAGGCCGACCCGTATGTGGATCTAGCTGGGCCTGCCGAACTGGAGGGGGTGAGATGTCACGGATACCAGGCTGCAAGGGTTAAACCCCTACCCCATATAACCTTCCCCCTGTTGTTAGCTAGTCTAGGTGTGAAGTGTTTTTCTGTTATTGTATGAGTCATCCATTGTCCTTTTGTAAGTCAGGATGTGATTAGAATCTGTTTAACTAACCATTGTCTGATGTTTGTCTCATTGTATAATATTTGTTTCTATTTGTGTAGTAACTACCCCCATCTGTTGGAAATGTATAAAAGCTGTATTTTCTGTGCAATAAAGCAGTTCTTATTTCACCTGAATGCTAGTCTGTCTAGTCATTTAGGTGGGCTCCTGCTAGAATCCCCTTCCTGGGCTACATAGCCATTTGTTCCAGACAGTGGAAGGACCCGTTTGGCGGAGCTAACCAGTCGGGGTAGCCGGGGTATCCGTCACACACCCTATCTGTAAGGCAAGTATATCACTAACTCAGCGCTGCCGGCCGCCCACAGCACAATGCTTTCTTCAATGAGGTGATGTTTTCACCTCTAAATCAATAGCTGTGCATGTTAACTGACATCCTAGCATGGCTATTGGTCTAGAGGTGAAACCTTTCCTTATTGGAGAAAGTGCTGTGCCGTGGGTGGCCGGAGGCGCTGAGTTAGAAATATACTTACCTTTCAGACAAACAATGACAGAAGCTAATGTTTATTTTTAGTGATGGTAAATCCTATCATTTGTTATATGCTTGGATTTACCATCACTTTAATGCTTATTTAAAGGGATAGTAAAGTCCAAATTAAACTTTCATGATTCAGATAGGGCATGTAATTTTAAACAGAGATAATCCAAAAATGGGAATAGCACCACAATGATAGTTTTCAAAGTTACTTTATTGGGACATCAAAAAACAGCACAACGTTTCGGTCTCACCAGACCGTAATCATGTAAATCATGTCATTTTAAACATCGTTCTAATTTACTTTAATCATCAAATTTGCTTTGCTCTCTTGCGGCTAGATTTGGAGTTTGGCGGTAGATGGGTTGCTAACGCTACGCGTGGTTTATGTCTAATGCACGGCATTGTTTGACTCCGGTATTTAGAGTTCAAACAAAACCTTCTAACGATACTCCTAACGCGTGTATTTCACACGCGGAATCCTGCCCGCGTTTGATAGTCTCCCATAGAGTTCAATGGAAAAACAAACAAACACGCTTTTTTCACCTAACACTCGATCTCGCGAGAAATACGCACAGCTCGGTCATATGACGCATAACACATCATGCACAACAATAACACGCCGCAAATGTCACAACAACAATCACTAAACAAAGCACATAAGCATTACACATTCACAAGCGGGGGGATTTTTAATAAAATTTAATACAGGGAATACGCATATACTTTAAGATGCGGAAATACGCAAAATAACAACAAGGAAAAAAAAATATATACATATACAAAATAATCACATTCAATATCACTATATATTAGGACAAACATACATATACAACACTTCACTAATACCACACCATCGCAAATTCACATTTAAACATAATACTATTGGACAATGTTATAGAAAACGAGCACTATGACATCATCGCATTCTACACATTCCACAAATACTAACTCAAAATGAGCATGCGCAAATTCACACAACTAATACACATTGCACAAATATTAATTGCTAATAAAGCACACCTGAACACAATTTACAACGGAAATCGGTACATCATTAAACATTTACACAGGGTATATAAGCACCACACAAGCATGGCTTCTTTGACTGTGTTGCTGGTGGGTCTTTGGAGATTGGAGGTTTAAGATTAGAGAGTTTGTGCATTATTGTGAGTGAGTTAGTGGTAGTGTGAGAGAGTCAGTTGTTAGTGTTATCGTGAGTGAGTTAGTGGGAGTGGGAGTTAGTAGTAGTGGGAGAGAGTCAGTTAGTGGGAGCGTGAGTGAGTTAGTGGTAGTGGGAGTTGTTAGTGAGAGTTAGTGGTAGTGTGAGAGAGTCAGTTAGTGGGAGCGTGAGTTAGTGGTAGTGTGAGTTATTGAGAGTTAGTGGGAGTTATTGAGAGTTAGTGGGAGTGGGAGTTAGTGAGAATTAGTAGTAGTGTGAGTTAGTGAGAATTAGTAGTAGTGTGAGTTAGCGAGCGAGTGATTTTTCTGTACACTTAACACATTTACACGCAAACACATTCAATACATACATACACTTATCAATAACACTACATACACTCCATACCCCATACCCCCTCATACTACACTCCATACCCCATTCCCTGTAGTCCCATTCCCTTTCATCCCATTTACTCTTATCCCATACCCCATCCCCATCCCATACCCATCCCCTAGTTACATTTAGTTTACATATCCTCCTTTTAGTCTTCTTCTTCTTTTGGTTTATTTAAATACTCTTTACCCTCTTTGTTTTTTAGATCCCTCTCACACTTTCAGCACTTATTTTGTCTTTTTAGTTCTTTATTTTGACCCCCTTTCATTTCATCACACTCACCTTTTGTTTGATTATTTGGGGTTTAGTTTAGGGAACAGATGGAGGGCAGGCAGGAGCTTAGTCAGGGGAGAGGTAGAGGGGAGAGGAGAGGGAGGGGGAGAGGAACAGGACAGGAAGGTGGGCAGGAAGCGGGGGTGGAAGCGGTGGGTGGACCCAGCCACTTGGTTCAATATGAACAAGTGGCTGGGCCCAGTGGCAGACAGAGTAGGGCTTCACAGTCCGGGAAACAGAGGGCATCGTCACAGGGGAAGGCCAAGGCGACTAGGGAGGCGAGGTTTTCGATGGAGGAGAAGGAGGCCCTCGTAGAGGCCTATATGGCCAGGTAGAGGAGGCTGCAGCACCAGAAGACCACCCCGACTGAGAAGAGGAAGCTCTGGCATGAGATAAGGAATGCAGTCAATGCAGTGGGTGGATGGAATAGAGATATGGACTCTATAAAACATCGATACCGGGACTGCAAGATGGATCTCAAGAAAAAGTTAAGCCTGGAGGCCCGACATTCAGCAGGTACCGGTGGCGGCCCTGCACTGGAAATCGAGTACTGCCGATGGGAGGAAATGTTGCGTCCCAGCATCTCCGAGGTGGATGTAGTCGGTATCGGAGGAATTGATACCGGGAACCTGCCATTCTCATCTGACGGTAAGCTCATTTAAGAATAAATTCACATACGAATGTATTTCAAGGGACACTATACGCAAACCTTTACTTTCATGATTGAGGTAGAGAATACAATTTGACAAAACATTCAAATGTACTTATATTACCTAATTTGATTCATTCTTGAGATATATTTTAATGAAGAAATAGCCATGCACACGGTGAACCAATCACAGGAGACAGCTATATTCAGCTAACAATCAGCATCTTCTAAGCATATTTAGATATGTTTTTCAGCAAAGAATATCCAGAGAATGAAGCTAATTAGATAAGAAAAGTACATTAGAAAGTTGATTATAAATGTATGCTTCTAAATCATGAAAGATAAAACATTGGGTTTCATGTCCCTTTAAGGATCAGATTAATGCTATAACGTTCTTTACACGCATTCACAATTACTTTGCGGTTACATCAGTATCTAGGCTATAGGTTAGGTGTGCATTTAAACAGACTGAAAACAAACGTTAAAACATTCAGATTGAACCGGCATATCACAAACACGGTTTAGAAAATGCGGAAATCGTATTGATTGTTAGATTTCAAAGTGGATTAATGATTCTGCATTTGTAATTGTATCGTAAGCTAAGTCATTTAAAGCTTGATTTGGAAATATGCTAATATATACATTTTTTTTATTTTTCAAATATACAGAGTCTGGGGAGGAGGCAGCACAACAAATACAGCCTCCTCCTTCTCCCCAGGATGAGAGTGGTGGGGAGGAATTTCCACCTCGGAGGGAAGAGGCCCCCCGTGACGAAGAGGGCACGGAAGCAGATGAAGAGGCCCCGGAAGCAGAGGAGGAGGCCGCGGAACCAGAGGCCCCTCAAGGACCCGCACCCCACCGTGCACGGGCACCCCGCCGTGCACGGGTACCCCGCCAAGCACAACAACAGGAAATAGCGGAGGTGCGGGTTCTACTAGACTACATAGACCAGATGCGTAACTCCCGGATACAAAATATAGAAGGCCGAACTAGAATTCTTGAAGGACAAAACAAAATAATTGAAGGCCAAAACCAAATAATAAACATACTTACTAGAATAGAAGAAGGGCAAAACAGAACCTTTAATCTACACCAAGAAATGTTTAATTTTTTCCGGGAGGCGCATGCTGGTCTGCCTCCTGGTCCGCCTCCTGCTGCTGGGCCTCCTGCTGGTGCCTCCTGCTGCTGGGCCTCCTGCTGCTGGGCCATCTTCTCCTGCTGGGCCATCTTCTCCTGCTGGGCCATCTTCTCCTGCCGGGCCATCTTCTCCTGCTGGGCCATCTTCTCCTGCCGGGCCATCTTCTCCTGCCGGGCCATCTTCTCCTGCCGGGCCATCTTCTCCTGCCGGGCCATCTTCTCCTGCCGGGCCATCTCCTCCTGCCGAGCCATCTCCTCCTACTCACCTTGGTCGTCCCAGTACTCTTCCTTCCACTCTTCCCACAACATCTCCAAGGAGAACTCGTTGGAGTCGGCAGTTGCCCCTCCCAGAGCCTCAGCCCCAGTGGGAAGAGGGGAAGGAAGAGGAAGTAAGTTTTTTTTTTTCATTTTTAATGTTTTTTTTATTTAATGTGTAATGGATAGGTATGTGATGATGTGATTTTCATACACTTGTGGACCACACTCTGTATATAATCTACTTCTATGGGACCGGGTCCATGGAGGCAGATTGTTTGCAGAGTGTGGGTTATAAGTGTGTGAAAACCACATCATCACATACCTATCCTTGTTCATGATATTGATTGGTTTCTGTGATGTGATGTCCAAACTGTTTCCCGAATCGCAAACAAAATTACCATTACAATTATCCATGATGGCATATTACTGTTTGAATGCCAATAACACAGCTTAAAGGGACAGCCAGAAAATTATTGATTACAAAGAAAACACTGTATTACGCATTATCAAGTTGGAAACAACAAAACATGGAGAAATACGTGTGACTTATGTGCTTACCCTTGTATCTATGACTATGAAAAATGACCACTTATTTGTTGTTCTGACATAACAACATTTTAGATATCAATGATCAATACATGGTAAATAATATGCTGTATGAGCACAAGGTTTTACATATACAAATGCTATCCAAATGCCCTCTAGTGGTCAAATTGCATAATGATTACATGCACTCTTCAAGCTCTAAGAAATGAGCACACGAACCTCATAGGTTTAGCTAGCAAATTAAAATAAACACAGACAAATGATTAATTGGTGAGAAACCTTTGATATCATTGATATTACAAAATTGACTTTTATAATAATGCAAAACATGATTTGTTTTCTAAACTGTCCCTTTAACAAAAATACATATGCTAACATATATTTGCAGATTATATTGACGTGTTAAATAAAGTCTATTTTCTTAAAGAGACATTATTGTGTTAATTTATTTTTAGAAAGACATTTGTTTTAACAATGAATATGGTTTAAAGTCCTTTTAGGAGTGGGGGGTGAAAATATGCTAACAATAATATATTTGGAGATTAACCAATGTGGAACTCATACATGATACAAAAATAAACATTTGCATTAAAGGGACAGTATACTATATTTTTAACAGAACTGTATGTAATAGACACTACTAGAAACAACAAGATTAACATATACTGATATCAATATTACAAAGCTTTAAACACTTTCAAAGAAAATCGGGTTAGCTCTATTGAAAATATAGATGAACCCCATTACAACCGTAAAACAAGACAATACCCCATCATTAACATATGAAAAGACCCTTTACACAAACAGGAGAAAGCTGGAGATGGTACTCACATGAAACTTAGAGGCTTGGCGAGGAGTCTGAAAATTACTTACATTTTATTTGAACTGAAGCAAAATGAAACGTGTATTTGTTAAACAATGGACTATCTAACTAGAGACCAAATAAAATATTTTGATTTATAATGTGAGTGTCTAATGAACCTTTAATAAAATATACGACGAAATTACATTTAGAAGAAGTCGGCATCATATATTTAGCATATGATAAAGATAAATGCATATTGATTACTTTATTCTAACACAATAGCGCATATTTATGAATTAGATATCTTTAACATTAAACACAACAGTCATTTTTAAGAAAAAGGAACATATTGTTGACAAACATATTAAACAACATGGACTATAGAGATTTGCACTTGCCTCGAAATATCATATGCATGAAAACATTTTGCTTTCGTTCGTTTATTCAACCAGACATCCATCAAAAGAGAATGTGGTGGTCTTTATCAGCTATGGGTCAACAATGTAACATGATGCAAACAATCCATATTCGCAATGTTTTTAAACTTGGCTTCATTCACAAACGTGTTTAACGTGCACAAACAAATATTGCGGGACTACGTAATACAATCAGAAGTTTTTTTACCTTTGCATGTGACGTCTTAATTAACATGGCGCTTCCTTGATCACGTAAGAACGCAATCCAATAAAAGGCACATTCTTGATCACGTAAGAACGCAAACAAAAAAAAGGCGCATCCTTGATCGCGTAAAAACGCCATCCAATAAAAGGTGCATCCTTGATCGCGTAAAAACGTCAGTCAATACAAGGAATCATTGGACAGCCTGGCAGGTGACGTCTTAAGCAACATGGCGCATCCGCGATCGCAGAAAAAACGCAGCCAATACAAGGACTCAGTTGACAGCTTGGCATATCACTAAGAAACGTATTTATATTTTTGTAACTAGTATGTGTCTAGATTGCTATCTAGGAATGTCACGAAATCATGAATCATCTTTTCGGACTTGACTGTCCCTTTAACTATAGCTATGGTGTATATCTTTAACATTTAAAAGATACACATGAGAAATACATATGCCATTGATGTTTTAAGATATGTTTAGATTGTTTTTGAATAACAATAATGACATGTATTGATCAAACGTGTCATTTATTCAAGTTGAAATATGGTCAGACTACCTATAGCCATATATGGGAGGAAAAGTATTTTTTAACAATATTTAGAAAAACATATTCCTCATCTAAAATATGTGCATTACACACAGAGATTGATTTGGTTACACTTTTACAATAATATAGAATAGAAAATGAAATACATGTGCTGTCAACATTACAATAAGATTGTTTATTATTAAGATTATATGTCCTTGTTCATGTAAAAAGGACAAAAACGCTTTAGAAATGGAAATACATTCATTAACAATTGTGCTCACCATCACTTAAAGGGACATGATTTTTATTTATGAAAAGAGGATACACAGAGACAATACTATTTCAATAAAATGAACACTTTACAGGGATTATATCATTGTATCAATCCTCAGATCATTTGTTAAAGGTGCATCAATTCATGCAGAGTTTATAAATACACACATGGATGTTAAATTTGAAATATACATATATAACAATCTATATATACATATATAAAATAATTACTATGCTAATCATAATCATGCAATGATAAAGCTTTTACAAACAAATATAAAGACAAAAATAAACATTACATTGGAGATGTTAATCTTAAAGTCATTTACAATTGTATTACATATATGATTCAGGAAACAACATTATTTTTGGTAGGTCCCTTTAAGGATAAACTAGAAATTTCAATCAATGACATGAATAAGGAGGACAAAGAATCGTGCAATGACATGTCTTTTATTAGTATGTCAGAAAACATCAACAACGTTTATAAATAATATGGTAAAGATCAGGAAAATTGGAGCCATATGACAAGGTAACAGAGTGCATCACAGTCCATGAAGAGAGTTGCCAAGGGCCACCATAGCCCCATTGGAGCCATATGACAAGGTAAAAGAGTGCATCACAGTCCATGAAGAGAGTTGCCAAGGGCCACCATAGCCCCATTGGAGCCATATGACAAGGTAACAGAGTGCATCACAGTCCATGAAGAGAGTTGCCAAGGGCCAGCATAGCCCCATTGTAGATATATGACAAGGTAACAGAGTGCATCACAGTCCATGAAGAGAGTTGCCAAGGGCCACCATAGCCCCATTGGTGCCATATGACAAGGTAAAAGAGTGCATCACAGTCCATGAAGAGAGTTGCCAAGGGCCACCATAGCCCCATTGTAGATATATGACAAGGTAACAGAGTGCATCACAGTCCATGAAGAGAGTTGCCAAGGGCCACCATAGCCCCATTGTAGATATATGACAAGGTAACAGAGTGCATCACAGTCCATGAAGAGAGTTTCCAAGGGCCACCATAGCCCCATTGGAGCCATATGACAAGGTAAAAGAGTGCATCACAGTCCATGAAGAGAGTTGCCAAGGGCCAGCATAGCCCCATTGGAGCCATATGACAAGGTAAAAGAGTGCATCACAGTCCATGAAGAGAGTTGCCAAGGGCCACCATAGCCCCATTGTAGATATATGACAAGGTAACAGAGTGCATCACAGTCCATGAAGAGAGTTGCCAAGGGCCACCATAGCCCCATTGTAGATATATGACAAGGTAACAGAGTGCATCACAGTCCATGAAGAGAGTTGCCAAGGGCCACCATAGCCCCATTGGAGCCATATGACAAGGTAAAAGAGTGCATCACAGTCCATGAAGAGAGTTGCCAAGGGCCAGCATAGCCCCATTGGAGCCATATGACAAGGTAAAAGAGTGCATCACAGTCCATGAAGAGAGTTGCCAAGGGCCACCATAGCCCCATTGTAGATATATGACAAGGTAACAGAGTGCATCACAGTCCATGAAGAGAGTTGCCAAGGGCCACCATAGCCCCATTGTAGATATATGACAAGGTAACAGAGTGCATCACAGTCCATGAAGAGAGTTGCCAAGGGCCACCATAGCCCCATTGGAGCCATATGACAAGGTAACAGAGTGCATCACAGTCCATGAAGAGAGTTGCCAAGGGCCAGCATAGCCCCATTGGAGCCATATGACAAGGTAAAAGAGTGCATCACAGTCCATGAAGAGAGTTGCCAAGAGCCACCATAGCCCCATTGTAGATATATGACAAGGTAACAGAGTGCATCACAGTCCATGAAGAGAGTTGCCAAGGGCCACCATAGCCCCATTGTAGATATATGACAAGGTAACAGAGTGCATCACAGTCCATGAAGAGAGTTGCCAAGGGCCACCATAGCCCCATTGGAGCCATATGACAAGGTAAAAGACAGCATCACAGTCCATGAAGAGAGTTGCCAAGGGCCACCATAGCCCCATTGTAGATATATGACAAGGTAACAGAGTGCATCACAGTCCATGAAGAGAGTTGCCAAGGGCCAGCATAGCCCCATTGGAGTCATATGACAAGGTAAAAGAGTGCATCACAGTCCATGAAGAGAGTTGCCAAGGGCCACCATAGCCCCATTGTAGATATATGACAAGGTAACAGAGTGCATCACAGTCCATGAAGAGAGTTGCCAACGGCCACCATAGCCCCATTTTAGATATATGACAAGGTAACAGAGTGCATCACAGTCCATGAAGAGAGTTGCCAAGGGCCAGCATAGCCCCATTGGAGCCATATGACAAGGTAACAGAGTGCATCACAGTCCATGAAGAGAGTTGCCAAGGGCCAGCATAGCCCCATTGGAGCCATATGACAAGGTAAAAGAGTGCATCACAGTCCATGAAGAGAGTTGCCAAGGGCCACCATAGCCCCATTGTAGATATATGACAAGGAAACAGAGTGCATCACAGTCCATGAAGAGAGTTGCCAAGGGCCACCATAGCCCCATTGGAGCCATATGACAAGGTAAAAGAGTGCATCACAGTCCATGAAGAGAGTTGCCAAGGGCCAGCATAGCCCCATTGGAGCCATATGACAAGGTAAAAGAGTGCATCACAGTCCATGAATAGAGTTGCCAAGGGCCAGCATAGCCCCATTGGAGCCATATGACAAGGTAAAAGAGTGCATCACAGTCCATGAAGAGAGTTGCCAAGGGCCACCATAGCCCCATTGTAGATATATGACAAGGTAACAGAGTGCATCACAGTCCATGAAGAGAGTTGCCAAGGGCCACCATAGCCCCATTGGAGCCATATGACAAGGTAAAAGAGTGCATCACAGTCCATGAAGAGAGTTGCCAAGGGCCACCATAGCCCCATTGGAGCCATATGACAAGGTAAAAGAGTGCAACAGGCACAACAATAAACTGAAAAAAAGCCAAATGGCAACCATAGCAAAAACATCAACATGTGGACGGAGGATTCTTATCTGCGCCCTTGGAGCATCTCCAGATCCTCCACTTACTGGTCATCCTCTTCATCGTCCTGTGCATGTCCAGCTCCAGATTCAGGCCTTGAATTTAATTGCATGATTTGACGCAGAGTCAAATGCTGAACCCGGAGCTGGGCCTGCATGGTGTCGTTCATCCCTCTCAGGCCAGCTGCGTTCCTCAACACGGCCTGCTCTACACGTGCTATACCTTCTAGCATGAGCCATGCTGAGTCACAGCCTAAAATAAAGAATAAATAAAATATTAAGGATAATTACACAACAGAAGAAAAAATAAGCAAAGATACATTGTCATCATAAAGACAAATCATTCTTTACATCAATTTGTTGAAATTGATTCTTTACACATTAAATATGTTATTCAGACAGACCGAAATCATTAAAGGGACAGTTTACTCAAACATGTTGTCCCCTTTAATTGGTTTTCGATGATCCACTTATACAGCTTGAGTGTATAAAATCTTGTTAAAGGATTTAATTGTACTTACATTAGCTATTTAAATATTTTAATTATACTGTGGTAGGCACACCTATCCTTAAACATTTTGGCGTTGAGGACAAGCTGTGTAAACATAGCAACCTGAAGAAATTACATTCCCACTGGGTTAGACAAGAGATAATGTATCAACATTTGTACATAAATTGTTGGATCCAAGTAGTGGTGATTGGTATATGTAGTGATATCAAATTAAAGGGACACTGAACCTAAATATTTAATTGACTGATTCAGATAGAGCATGACATTACAAATATTAAAAAATTACACATATTCTTTAAATGTTAAAATTCTCTAGCTAGATTTTGAATACAAGAATGTAGGTTTATAGGGCAGGCCATATTTGTTTATCAACTTTGGTTGTCCCTGCTGGTTGATGGATACATTCATCCAACAATAAAGAAATGATGTCCACAATTATTTTCTATTTAAAATTAATTCTAGGCATTTCTTTGTTTCAATAAAGATAGCAAGAGAATGAAGAATAATTCATAAGAGTAGTAAATTATAAATTTGATTAACATTGCATGCTCTATTTGAATCACAATAGAAACAATTTGCCTTCAGTGTACCTTTAAGTATCTTATAATGTGGATTTTGAATGATACTTACAGCTGTGCCTGGGAAGGATAATCCGACACTCAGGACAATGAAGGTTGAGACAGGGGGGAGGGATGGGATTGGGTTGGGGAGGGATGAGCTGCTGCTCCGGGGTAGGCCGTACAGCTGGGGAGTGGTGAGTTAGGGTCTGGGCAGCTGGGGTAGCTGTACGGGCCATAATATGGGGAGAGCGGCGAAGGGGTACGAAGGGCCGTTTTTTGGGAGGGACAGGAAAGGACAAATGGGAAGGGCCGGCAGGGGTCTGGGCCTGGGCAGGGGTCTGGGCCTGGGCAGGAGTCTGGGCCTGGGCAGGAGTCTGGGCCTGGGCAGGAGTCTGGGCAGGGGTCTGGGCCTGGGCAGGGGTCTGGGCCTGGGCAGGGGTCTGTGACTGGCCAGGGGACTGGGCAGGGGCGGAAAAACAGATCACCAGAGGTGGAGGATCCATCTGAAATAAATAATACAAATATATTAACATCTCATACATCATGAAATCAAATCAACGCATTTAAAATTGATTATGTTTTCAATATACTTAGAAGTGTGTTTGAATTTCTAAACAATTATGAAATGAGTATATGGTATGCATATAGGCACTCAGATGAATATCAATGACTGTCTGTACAATTATAACATTATTATTGTGGTTTGGCCTGGAATATGCATGTGACATAATGATGGCATGAATTATAAATAAAAAATAAACAAAAAAACATCCAAGCATATTTTCATGCTGCCTGATATAGAAAGGGGGCAGTAGTGTATTTGAACAGGCAAATAATATTCCTTTTTAAAGTGCAAAAGCTGTAGACTTTGAATGTCTTCAATAAAATGATTTCTAATAAAGCAACATGTTGGAAACATGATAGATATATTTCACATACCATCAGACTTCAAGGCAGCCTCTTCCTCCTCCGTCCCACATGTTAAATCAATCTCTGTAAAACATAACATGTTGTGTACACGTTAAGATCAGATATTATAACATATGTTACTGTTGCTCAAAGACACACATCAATGTTGCATTAAAGATATACACACCCAAAGTTATGATTTACATCATTTTGATGGAGCATACAAATGACATTAGATTTGTTATTCTCAATGATTCAGATTTTCGATGTATTGTTTGTATTAATTTTAAAATCATAAAAGCATAGTACATAGAACATTTAAGATTTCTCATGTGTGTATCACTTGATGACTGTTGTCAAAAATGAACATGGAAACAAACATATGCTATACATCTTCTGAATATCAAAGGTGTAGACTAAGAAAGTTTTAATAATTAATCTTTCAATATTCCAAGAAAATTAATATATAATCAGAGGAGTAAATTATATGTTTGTTTCAAATGTTATGCTTCATGAGAATCATGCTCATAATATTGATTACCAATACACCTTCAATGACATATAAATGAGTCAATGGACTTACCAGAAGACCGCAAAGGCGGCTCTGTGTCAGTGCTGGATTCCTCTGGGCTCCCCACACCAACTCTCTTTATGAATGATATAGATATATATTAGTGAACACATTTGGGATAGCACTAAATCACATCTGTAGCGATTTTTAAGAATAATCAACTTGAAAATGTGAAGAATAGAGCAGTCATTATCCAAAAAATGCTTGATTGAATCAAGGGGATTCTGTTAAAAATGATGTATTGAACATATGTTTAATTTCTGACTATATTAGACATCAAACTCATCTCATACGATGCTATTGCATATCTAAATATACCCATTGATCAATGTTCTTAAAAGAATACACACAAACCACATTTTGAATAACAGCTGTTGACAAATATAAACAAAGACATGTGGCACATCGAGCCATTTGTGCAATGTACAGTTATCTTGTTTAGGACACAACACATATTTATCACAATACAAAACCAAATTGATTAGTACATATATGTAATCATGGTGCTGTTAGAGTATGCTGATATCTATAAAGTAACTCCAACAGTGAATATGTGAATTATATATCAATATTGTCTAATCCAAAGAATGTAAAGATGAATGAATCTATTGTTTATTAAAGGGACACTGACATGATTTATTTCAATCATTGATTTCACTGTTCAAACTGTTCCAAATGATTTTATATTGACTCCTATTATAATTGGAATGTTGCTACATTTTAATCTTAAAGGCAGATAAGCAATATTGGATTCAATAAATATTGTTTGTTGAAGGTATCCACCAATCATCAATAAAAACCCAGGTTGGTCAACCAAAATTGAGCTGCAGATAAACGTACATTCTTGATTTTAAAATACATTTAGCAATAGAATATTTCACATATGATTATAGTATTATATTTAAATGTTGATTAATATTGCATGCTCTATCTGAATGACAACATTAATAATTTTAGCTCAGTGTCCCTTTAATATAAAAATATATTGATTTGACAATGTTGGTGTTAATGAATTCTCTACTCCATATGTTGATGTAATGAATGGGATTGAGCATGCAATTCCAATCTAATATGTTATTTAAGGATATCCTAAGAATTATTTAATTTTCATCTATTAAAGGGACATGAAGCTCTAAATGTGTAATTGTATACTTTTTGAAACTATGTACTACTGTTATCTGAACACATGATTTTAACTTTTGTAAAAATGCCAATTTATGCATAAAAAAACAGCCGGATGTTTACTGGGCAATCTGGGGTGACTGGATTCAGATCCAGTAGACCCATACGGACTCCCGTACTGCTCTTCCTCTCCCTAGGCAGTTGGGACTGGAGATACCGCGCACAAGTAGTTTTACCTCCCCTTTTTTTTTTTTTTTTTTTTTTTTTTTTTTTCTTCCTCCCCTTTCTCCCCCACTCACTCTCTTCATGTCTCTATCTTTACTACCGCGTTCTTTACCCTAACCCCTTCCCCTTTCCTTACCTCTTCTTACCTGAACTTCCCCTCCCCCTCCCATGTGATGACTCCCTCCCTACTAACCCTATAACCTACCCCTTACTCCCAATGCCACTGAATGACCATGTCAAAATACAGACCGACAAAGTAATTGAGAAACGTGGTTACAACTGTCACTTCAACCCTATCACTACGACTTTGGAGTTATACTCCGCTATCCGTGACTTCTAGATACATAGTAGACTCCCCGCATTGACCGAATAAGAAGCACAAATATTGCTTACAATATATATGGATGTATATAACTCTGCAATACGCCTAATTGTTATATGTTAATGCTATGTAATTGTTTTGATGTACTTGTGGAAAGTAATTTCTTTCTTTGGTTATTTAACTGTATGTACCTTTTGTTCTTAATAAAGAAAAAATTTAAAACTCAAAAAAAAAAAAAAACAAAAAAAAACAAAAAAAAAAAACAGCCGGATAATACCAGTAATGCATTGTTTTACCTAAACCAAAATCCATTTTTTTTTAAGAACTAAAACAATAGACTGAACCAATGTAGCTCATAAAATGTTTAAACAAAACAAAAAAATCACGTTTAAAAATCATTCTATGTAAAATTTAGTTGGCATGTCCCTTAAATGACGTGATCAATTTCAAAAATGGAATCTATATTTTTAAAATCTAAACATATGCAAAAGTGTGTGTATTTTTTAAAAATGTATACAAATAAGATTAAGCAATACACAAGGGAAGAATATAAATTGGACATTCAAAGAATCTTACATTAAAATTAAGACATCCAGAATAGATGGGATATCTTAAATTCAAAACAAAATCAGAGTAGTCTTACAATGTAATCCTATTTTTTGGTTTTATTTATTCTTATTTGCAAAACGTTTTAAAATCCATTTTGCAGATACATATAAATATTGAACAATGTGGATATAGTATGTAATGTTCTGTCCATGTTTCTAAGACAAATTTTAATTAAAATGAGACATACCATACTGTGACAAGCCCTGCCTTGAGGATCCAGCACCAACATCCAGATCTGTAATATATTAAATGAGGATTGGATATCATTAATACAAATCATGCCATGTTTAAAATCTTTACATTATTAGCAAATCAATTAAAAACTATTAATCCTTTGGTAGTCCCATGAGTTAATTGTTTCCTCAATTAAATTCATGATAAAATATATCCTGTACTCTTATTTTCAATCAGTTGTGTTGTTTACTGTAGCTTAAATTATTTTTTTGTGTTATTTCATTCTCATCAATTGATGGGCATATGTTATAATTTTTTTGGATTCTGCTTTTTTCTTTTTTTATTATGTATAATATTGAAAATAAGAATACTGTATTCTTCACATATATAAAAATTAACATTTCATTTTGACCAACATGTGTAAAGCAATGCCACTTACAGCAAACCCATGTTAACGTGTATGCGCAATTCCATTTTCGTGATCATTGCGCAATGATTCCAAGCGGAATTACGCATCCGTCATTTGACCAACATGTATAAAGCAATGCCACTTACAGCAAACCCATGTTAACGTGTATGCGCAATTCCATTTTCGCGATCATTGCGCAATGATTCCAAGCGGAATTACGCATCCGTCATTTGACCAACATGTATAAAGCAATGCCACTTACAGCAAACCCATGTTAACGTGTATGCGCAATTCCATTTTCGCGATCATTGCGCAATGATTCCAAGCGGAATTACGCATCCGTCATTTGACCAACATGTATAAAGCAATGCCACTTACAGCAAACCCATGTTAACGTGTATGCGCAATTCCATTTTCGCGATCATTGCGCAATGATTCCAAGCGGAATTACGCATCCGTCATTTGACCAACATGTATAAAGCAATGCCACTTACAGCAAACCCATGTTAACGTGTATGCGCAATTCCATTTTCGCTCTGTGACGCATACTCTGTAGAGCGCAAGAAACATCATTCCTATTTCATGTGTCAATAATCTAAAATCAGATATCTAAACATCATATGTAGTGTATGTTGTGAGATCTGTATAGGTTTAGTATCTGACTATATACACATTTGTTAAAAATAAATCAAATATTAAGATATTATATGAAGTTGGATAGTTACCTGGTTCAGATTCTCCATCATCTCCTCCCAGGCCACCGGACGGAGAAGCAGCTGCCCTGGCCCCCGCGTCAGTACTTTCAGATCCCGCAGCTGGGAGGGAAGAAGAGGAGGCAGAGGATGGCGAGGATCTAAATCTTTTGGGGACCCGGAGATTGAGGAGCTCGCATAAAGTCACCTCATAAGGGAGTAGGTATAGTTTCCGCGGGGCCTTTCTTTGGCCCCCTCTTTTACGGGCTTGTACCCAGTCCCTTATGAGGTTGACTTTTTTTGTTAAGCGCAACCTCATATCTCCGAATCTCCTCATGATTTGATCCTGGCTCCTCTGGACGTCACACACCAATTTAACCACATTGGTGATAGACTCCCAGAGGGCCTTCTTAACAGGCGTATCTGTCGACCTCCTCTTGTCCCAAACAGCTGGGGATAAAAGTCCTTGACGGCGTGGACCAGTGCAGCGCTCTCCTGCTTGGTGAACCTGGGAGGTTTCATGCCTGCTGGGTTGTATAATAATTATAATAATAATAATATATATTGCCTGCAGGCATTAGAGAACTGACAAAGATGGCAACGTGTAATGGACTTTTATATGGTGAAGTAAAGATGAGATGCACCATGGGACAAGTTATCTGTACATCTGATTGGATAAAAGTTTGAAATATTGTTAGAATGTCTGTGAGACCATCCTGACTCAAGTTGTGTTTGTGTGATGAACTCTGATTGGCCGTTCCTTAATGTTTCATATCTTAGTAACTTCCTTACACATACCTCCTGGTGGTGCTGTTACTTCATTTTTCATGTAGACTTATTTGTAACTCATGGGCCTGTCATGCGGATATGTGTGACGCAGATTTAATATCCGTGATCCGTTAAATATTACTGATTAAATTCTCTTTAAAATCTAATACTGTCACATTATTAAATGTTGTATAAATTTTTCGGTTTAATAACGGTCTGTTTCTTTAATACAAATACACATTTAATATTGTATGTCTTTATTGTTCATAAAATCCATTTCTTGACTTATTGTGAAGTATTGATATTGCTCTATTAAATGTATTTCATAATGCACATTGATTGTGTGCTATTGCGTGACATTAGACTCTAATGTTTAAAGATGCTAATCTGGTGTTTCAAGATCCGTTTCCCACGCAATATTTCTGAATGTTCAAATTCAGGTTATAATGTCAGTAACTTGGATAATCTGTTTATAAATGTTAAACTACAGGTTTGTTTGTTATTAGTAAATAAACTTCAAGCTTGTATTTGTCTGAACTGCTCATATATGTTATTGTGCAATGGCGTCTTTATTTTTAAATAGACATTACAAACAAACAATTGTATCAAATGATCTGTAGAGATAGAAAATTGTTTAGACTTTAAAATGTAAATCAATTTATCTTTGTATTTAGATATCCTCAACAGAAGAAATTTAAATGCACATGGTTGAGCCAATCACATAAGGCATCTCTGTGCATCCACCAATCTTCATCTACTGAGCCTATCTCAATATGCTTTTCAAGCAAAGTATGTCAAGATAAGAAGAGAAGTAAATACACTCTTTAAATCTCTTAAAGGGACACTGTCCAAACAAATTTAGCGTTCGTGATTCAGATTGAGCATGAAATGTTAAGCAACTTTATAATTTAATCCGATTCTCAAATGTTAAGAATTATCTTGTTATCTTTCTTTGCAAATCAATAATGATATTTTAGATTACGGACAATTGTTGCAAAAAAACTGGGTTGTCCTTGATGATTGTTGGATAAATTAATCCAACCAAAAAAAACAAGTTCTGTCCAGAGTACTGAAGCAAATAAATTATCTATTTAATGCCTTATTTTTAAAGTAATGATAGCAACATCACGAGGAACATTCATAATATGATACAATTTTTAAAGTTGCTTAAAATAGAATACTCATTCAGAATGTATAAATCATTAATTTTTTAACTGTCTCAATTAAGTATATTTTGAGTTCATGTCCCTTTAAAGAGACATTTCACAATAATGCTTGAAAAATCAGAAACCTAGGCACCTACCTTTTGCTAAATTAGTATAACATATGAGTAAAGCATATTTAGATTAACTTCTGGATTGTTTTACACACTGACTGAAATATATATTGTAAAGGATGTATTTCGGAGTCTTCAGCTTAGAGGGACATTAAGCTATATGTTATGCATGCATTTTGGATAAGATTATAATATTTGAACAACTTAATATGTTTTGGTATTCAATCATTAGATTGTAATTATATATATTATTGGATTAAATACATATCTACATAGGCTATTTTGATGCTGATTGTTGGTTGCACATAGATGCCTTATGTAATTGACTAAGATATGTGCATTGATGTATCTTTTTCAAAGTATATTTAAAGACTGAATGTAATTCTATAGTACTTTCTAAATATGTTTAAATTCTTTTATACATTTTTTAAAAATCAATACACAATATACTTTGTGAATGTCCCTTTAAGGACAAAAACATTTGGAATGTTGATTTAACATTGTCAAAATAAACTAAAGGGGAATGAAAATTATATAAAGATATGTGATGTCTAACCCAAGAGGTAAGATTTTAAAAACTACATAATATTAATAACTATAGTTAAATGACTCCACTAGAAAATTAAATCTATTAACCTGGCATCCAATAACTAGCTTGTGAAAAATATGAAGTTAAATGACCTACCATTTATAAATGTAAAAATTAAAATTTTTTTGAAAATAATGTTTTGAGATACCTAAGGAAGATACAAGATCTTATAAAATTATTTTTACATTCAACAACACTGTCAATTTAATGTAATTGAACCACTTCCCCTTCTTAAAAGTGAAACAAAATAATTTATGTCAAATTTTGACTACATATCCGAAATTATTTTAACATCTAAGAATTTCAAAAGAAAAGCATCGATGGATCTCACTCCCCAATTAATTTAAAAAAGATAGTTTAATTTAATATTCTCAGAATCAGTGGATTTTCTAAAATTAATGCATTATTTGATCTTATGCATGTGCTTGTCAAATAGCCAACTACCAGTCATGGGAGTCAAATTGTTTTTTATTGACAGATTATATGGATATTTATTATAATCTGTTCAAAAGAGTGTATTTAATAATAAAATGTTTATTATTACCATTTAAAAAATTAAAAGTTTCTGAAACAAAAACAAAAAAATATTCCTGGAAGTCATCAGATGACAATCTGAAATTAAAAAACAAAATTTTAACAAAGTTAATACACACGTTGTCAAATATTCATAAAATACATTTACAATCATCTTGATTCTATGCTCTAACTTTGTTCAACATTTTATCAAGATATTTATTAATTAAATTTAAAAATAAATAAAATAAACATACACCATTATATTGTGTAATAAAAATTAAATTTAAATATCTGAATTTCTAATTATGCATAATAATGTATATCACATTTCAATAATATATATGTATGCTGAACATAAATGTAATATTTCATGTCCATTCAAATACCTCTATATCAACTATAATATGTATTCCTTTTTCTGATTGTGATCCCTAAATATCTAATTATGAAATAAGTATGACTAATGTATGTAAGCTACTAATATTCAACATTCTTCCTGTGATTCTTAACTAGCATGCATTGGTACACCAACCTGGATAATGCATGGTCTTTGAAAGTCAATTCAGGGGTAAACAGTTGATCTTCAATAGGTGTCTTATTCATCAGTTCATAAAATAAAGGACTGAAATACCATCTAAAAAAGTAAAATCATCTAAGTGTCTGATTGTGATCCCTAAGTATCTAATTATGAACTAAATATGACTAATGTATGTAAGCTACTAATATTCTACATTCTTCCTGTGATTCTTAACTAGCATGCATTGGTACACCAACCTGGATAATGCATGGTCTTTGAAAGTCAATTCAGGGGTAAACAGTTGATCTTCAATAGGTGTCTTATTCATCAGTTCATAAAATAGAGGACTGAAATACCATCTAAAAAAGTAAAATCATCTAAGTGTCTGATTGTGATCCCTAAATATCTAATTATGAACTAAATATGACTAATGTATGTAAGCTACTAATATTCTACATTCTTCCTGTGATTCTTAACTAGCATGCATTGGTACACCAACCTGGATAATGCATGGTCTTTGAAAGTCAATTCAGGGGTAAACAGTTGATCTTCAATAGGTGTCTTATTCATCAGTTCATAAAATAGAGGACTGAAATACCATCTAAAAAAGTAAAATCATCTAAGTGTCTGATTGTGATCCCTAAATATCTAATTATGAACTAAATATGACTAATGTATGTAAGCTACTAATATTCAACATTCTTCATGTGATTCTTAACTAGCATGCATTGGTACACCAACCTGGATAATGCATGGTCTTTGAAAGTCAATTCAGGGGTAAACAGTTGATCTTCAATAGGTGTCTTATTCATCATTTCAAAAATAGAGGACTGTGAAATACCATCTAAAAATTAGAAAATAATCTAAGTGTCTCCAATAGGATGCCTCCACAGCCTTATTCTATCAAATATTTGGCACTTACCATGTGAACATGTCTTTGTATGTTTTTCAAGGTCAGCAGATTGGAAAGATAATGCCAGACATGATCCCATTGGTATACTTCAATTTCAATCTTGGCTTTTTCCACTGTCAGTCTGGGCAATCTTCACTGTCAGGCTTCTAATTCTTCGCTTTCAGTCTTTAGATTAAGTCAGCTCCCTAATGGCAGAAAAAGTTTAATAAAAATTACTACAAGTGTGTGAATCAGTTCTGTACCCCTCTCCCACCCCCCATTTCAGAATACATTTCTGTCACTAGCTTACTAAGCGTGTGTAGCATCTTGTGTTATGTTCTATCAAGTGTGAAGATGAGTCATATTGAGCACAACGAACCTCTAATGTGTGACATTGAACCATAGTCATGCTAGAGGATAGTTATGCTAGAGGATCCCTTTCTGAGTATGTACATTTTAAGTAATGTGTAAACTAAATACTAGTTTAGAAAATGTATGCCATATGATGTATTTGTGTACAATTCATGCCAGCAACAGTCCATACATTTATACTTACCAGCTGATGTCCTCTTTAAAAACCAGGTGGCAAAGACTCGCTACAGGACCCAATGCCCAGAGCATCACCTATATTAATAAATGAAACACATTTTTAGCATTTGATGAACAATCCTAACCTGTTTGCACAATTCTCTACTTGTCATTTCCCTAGAGTTCACATCTATTGACAATACTCCAGTCTAACTTCTATTATTTACCGTCTAAAGTGGCGGTTGATGATGTCTGCTCTGACATTGAGCCCCTCGTCCCAGAATGGCCCCTCTAGAACAGGATCATCCTCCTCATCTCTGAGGAGGTTTCGTTGCGCCTGGACGCCCTGCAGCATCCCAGCCCGCTGTGCAATATTATGCAGGACACTACAGGCTACAGCGATCTTAGCCACCTTCTTTGGGTTGTACTGGAGGGCTCCTCCCGACCGGTCAAGGCACCTGAACCTCATCTTCAGGAGCCCGAACATTTGTTCAACCACCGCCCTGGTTCTCTTATGAGCCCTATTGTAGCGCTCCTCAGACACATCAGTCGGGCTACGCAAGGGGGTAATAAGCCAAGGCCGGCTCATGTACCCAGAATCACCTATAAATTATGAACAGAACATAATTCAAACTGAATCCTCCAAATATTATTTTGATTCCAATAAAAGTTTTTGTACACGATAATCCACTAACAAATGTTTATTTTTGAAAAGAATAATCTAGTTCAATCTTATTCTCTATCTTCCCATTTCAGCTAAGACATGCTACATATGCGTATTTCTCCTAAACCAAACATTGTGTAAAATGCAAACTAAATGGTTACATTGCATTCTCTATCTGAGCATTTAAGGTAAGTAGACATTAGCGGAAAGAGACAATGACATGGTTAAATTGCATTAGCTAATATCTTCCCATTTCAGCTAAGACATGCTACATATTCGTATTTCTCCTAAACCAAACCTTGTGTAAAATGCAAACTAAATGGTTACATTGCATTCTCTATCTGAGCATTTAAGGTAAGACATGCTACATATCTGCATTGAAATAAAAGTAGACATTAGCGGAAAGAGACAATGACATGGTTAAATTGCATTAGCTAATATCTTCCCATTTCAGCTAAGACATGCTACATATGCGTATTTCTCCTAAACCAAACATTGTGTAAAATGCAAACTAAATGGTTACATTGCATTCTCTATCTGAGCATTTAAGGTAAGACATGCTACATATCTGCATTGAACTAAAAGTAGAAATTAGCGGAAAGAGACAATGACATGGTTAAATTGCATTAGCTAATATCTTCCCATTTCAGCTAAGACATGCTACATATGCGTATTTCTCCTAAACCAAACCTTGTGTAAAATGCAAACTAAATGGTTACATTGCATTCTCTATCTGAGCATTTAAGGTAAGACATGCTACATATCTGCATTGAACTAAAAGTAGACATTAGCGGGAAAATAAAATTAATGGTTAAATTGCATCCTATAGCTGAATATTACGCTAACATTTTAAAACTACAGTGGCAATTGTCAAACTAATTAACCATGTTGTGCACAAATACTCACCAACGAGATAACCAGGGGGCATTTGTTTTTCCTCAAACGGTCTCCACAGGGACGACAGAGAGAGGATGCGGGCATCATGACTAGCCCCTCCAAAATTCGCACACACATGCATAATCCTCATCTGTGCGTCACAAACATACTGCTATGAAAATGTTTGCGATTTCTGAAGGGCAAGTCATCAATTGGAGCATGCAGCGCAATGTGGGTACAATCTATGGCTCCCAAGACATTGGGCAATTGAGCAATATCAAAGAATTCCCGCTTCAGGCGCCTCCAATCACCATCATTCTGTGGGAATCCTATGTATTGCTTACTGATACGTACCATGGCGTCCAGAAAGTTATCAAACACCACAGAGAATGTACCTTGAGCCAGGCCATGCAAGTACAGTTCTCCGGATTGAAAACTCCCGGAGGCCAGGACGTATAGACAGCTTAGCATCTTACTCATGGCGGGAACAGCAGTCCTTATTCTTATACGTGGCTCCAAATGAGGTTTAAGAAGATCGTAAAGGCCAATGAGCTGTTCGCGATTGAGCCGATACTTATCATAAACCTCAAAGTCGCTCATGTTTTCCAAGGTGGGTCTCACCCTGTAGAAAGGAGGACCTTGAACCAGACGACCCCTTCGTCTCAGTCTGAGCCGCAGAGGCTGCCTGATTCGACCAACAGCTAGTTCGCCAATAGCAGCACCAGCAGCGTCTACCATGTCATCGTCATCCATCTTTCAAAACAGCGTAACAAGGTATGCACTTGATCTGATGTGGATCACAAGTGATGCTTTGGCCATGTTGTTTGGTGGATTTATAGTACAATTAGTCCAATGGTAGTGAGTTTGTAATGATTGCTGATTGTATTCACTTGTTTGTATGTGAGCTGCGCGAATGCTTTCACAGTGGGCGTTTTTTTTGTTGTTTGCTGAAATGTTGTTTTCCAACAATGAATCTCAATGTGAAAGTGTCAAATATCACACATACAGTGCATGTTTGTAATGTTTGATCATATGCGTAATCAATATTTATTAAACGCGATCTTATAGTAACAAGCACACGTCCAGGCTAACATGAATGAAAGTGCATAGTTGTGTATAATGTGCATCGAATGTGATCGATCAATGTTGCTGCAACATTGTTTGTAAACGCTAAAGTAACATCTGCCATCTGTAGTATTGTATATATAAGTGATTGCCGAGCTGTCAATATTGTATGCGTCCCTTTAAAATCGCAATAATAATTCAGAACTTCCCGTCTGCCATCTGTAGTATTGTATATATAAGTGATTGCCGAGCTGTCAATATTGTATGCGTCCCTTTAAAATCGCAATAATAATTCAGAACTTCCCGTCTGCCATCTGTAGTATTGTATATATAAGTGATTGCCGAGCTGTCAATATTGTATGCGTCCCATTAAAATCGCACTAATACTGAAGAACTTCCGGCTGTCATCTGTATTATTGTATATATAAGTGATTGCTGAGCTATCAATATTGTATGCGTCCCTTTCAAATCGCACTAATGCTGAATAACTTCCGGCTGTCATCTGTAGTATTGTATATATAAGTGATTGTCGAGCTGTCAATATTGTATGCGTCCCATTAAAATTGCACTAATACTGAATAACTTCCGGCTGTCATCTGTAGTATTGTGTATATAAGTGATTGCCGAGCTGTCAATATTGTATGCGTCCCATTCAATCGCACTAATGCTGAATAACTTCCGGCTGTCATCTGTAGTATTTTAGATATAAGTGATTGCCGCGATGTCAATATTGTATGCGTCCCTTTCAAATCGCACTAATGCTGAATAACTTCCGGCTGTCATCTGTATTATTGTAGATATAAGTGATTGAATGGTTGAATCTTCTAATGACGTCATCATATTATTAACCTGCCTATGTAGTTCAGAAATCCTCATTGTGTTGTTGTATTGTGCTACATTGTTATTGTGTGCTGAATAAAATATAAATGTGTGCTTGTTATGTACATGTACATATATATTGTGATTGTGTCCCACATATGCTGACTTCTATATAGCGGTCTGGCATTGTTGTTCCTTCCCATAAAGTGACATCTGTAATCTGGTGTAATGATGTTCTTCTTGTACGTAATTCCTAATGGTTTCTTGTGATGGAATCATGATGTTAAAAGTACAGTAAAATCCATATGTTCTGTTTTGTGATTCCTAGAGAGAATGTAATGTGTTTTTCCCCCATCATTTGAATGCACATGTATGAGTGAATGTTAAAAGTAGTAATTGTATAATGCTCCATTGTCTTACTTGTATGCCAAAACTTTCCCTCAATAAAAATGATATAAAAAAAAAAAAAAAAAAGTAATGTATGTGCATCCATGACTGATCATGTGTTAAGCCTATGTAGATATGCTGTTGCTGCAAGCATATGAGTTGAATAAATGAAATGCAATAATAAAGGTAAATGAGAATTGTTTCCCATTGTGTACTGTTTGTGAATCCTGAAAGGTTTAAATTATTTTTGTGTCCGTTTAAATGTAATATTTTGAAATAAAAAGTTTGTTACTAGTGATGTTGATTTGTAGTTGATGTAATATAAAAGTCTGAAACAATTTAATGGTGTTGTGAATATTCAATAAGTACAATCCATAAGTCCACCATAGGGAAATAGTAATTTCTTGATCTATTTATCATAGCTGGGTCTAACGCATAAAAGCATGTATTTTCTAGCGCTGGTATTTGGAGTTTTTCGGTCTACGCTATTTGCGTGCGTTAGGGAAATGTGTGTTTCGCGTGCACGAGCACGTCTTCCCCATAGAAGTCAATGGAGGCTCTAAAATTTGGAAAATTTTTTTTTCAAAGACTGGTTTTCCTCGTAAAGTGAGTGACGTCATGAGCTTGTGTGAAAAAGTAACTAAATCGTGTTCTTTTTGTAATAAATAACTTTTTTTTGTATGTCATGTGGTGTATATTGTTTGTATGCATCGATGAGTGTATATTTGTGATAATCTTATTAGTTAGATGTAGGTATATGAGGGTCTTTTCCCGTGTGTCAATGTAAGTCAATGGGAAAATGGATTTGTGTTGGTTTTTTTCTAACACCCGAGATCTCGCAACTTTGATCCTTTGTATTTTGCTGAAAAATTATTAAATCTAAAAAATAAATATAGTGTAGTGTTTGTATGAGTGTAAGTGTACTTTGTGCAATATTTGTTTTGTGATTCGTGGATGTTTATTTTGTCGGTATATGTTAACTACTGGGTCTGAGCTGTGGGTAGAAATTTGAGCGTTGGGTGATTTTTGAGTGTCGGTAAATGAACTCTAAATACCGGAGTCCGTAAGAAACCAGCGTTAGGGGCCTCTAACGCTGGTTTTCACGGCTAACGCCAAACTCCAAATCTAGGCCTTGGTATTCTTAGTTGAAAGTGGAGTTATTTAAGTAAAGTACCTAAATAAACTATTTACCCCTAAACCGCTATCCCCCACATTGAAAAGTACCTAAATAAACTATTAACCCCTAAACCGCCATCACCCAACATTGCAAAGTTACTAAATAAACTATTAACCCCAAAGCCGCCATCTCGATACACATCACAAACTACCTTAATAAACCATTAACCCCTAAACTGCCATCCCCCACAAAGCAAAGTTATAAACTAACGTCTAAACCCCCTAACCTAACACTCCCTAACTTAACCCAAATTAAAATACCCCTAAATTAACTAAAAAAAAACTAACTACCCTAAAAAAAATAATTAAAACCTAGCATTACACAAAAAACCCTAACATTACCAAAAATAAAAAACCTAACATTACAAAAAAAAAAAAACTAACATTGCAGAAAATAAAACAATTAATTATCAAAAATAGAAAAACTAATCCTATTTTAATACCCCTTTAAAAAAAAACAACCCCAAAATAAAAAATAACCCTATTCTAAAAATAAACTACCAATAGCCCTTAAAAGGGCCTTTTGTAGGGCATTGATCTAAGCGATCAGCTCGTTTTGTAACCCCACCCACTAACCTCTCTAACATTACAACCCCTCTACCCCCCAACCCCCCAAAATAAAAAGCCTAACTTAAAAAAAATTACCCATTGCCCTGAAAAGGGCATTTGGGTGGGTATTGCCCTTAAAAGGGCATTCAGCTCTTTTGCTGCCCCCCTAAAAAATAAAACCCCTAATCTATATAAAAAACAAAAAATAAAATAAAAAACCTAACACTAACCCCAAAGTTGGTACTCGCAGATGAAGATGGGCGGCGCTCCATCTTCATCCCAGTGCAGCTCCTTCTTCATTGCGGGTCCATCTTAATCCATCTTTATCGTGGGTCCATCTTAATCCATCTGTATTGTGGGTCCATCTTGTAACTTCATCTGGTGGCAGCGGTGACGGCAGTCCTCCTCTTCAGATTAGTGACACGGAGCTCCTCTTCATGCAGTCTCCAGTCACACACTGAATAGTGAATAAAAGGTACCCCTTTTATATAGGCGTACCCTTGCATTCCTATTGGCTGATTTGATTCTTTAAATTCAAATCAGCCAATAGAATGAAAGGAAAAAGCTTTCATTCTATTGACTGATTTGAATTTAAAGATTCAAATCAGCCAATAGGAATGCAAGGGTACCCCTATATAAAAGGGGTACCTTGCATTCACTATTCATTGTGCGGCTGGAGACCACATGAAGAGGAACTCTGTGTTGCTGATCTAAAGGGTAGGACTGCTGTCGCCATCACCGCCTCCACCGGATGCAAATCGTGCAAGAGAGGAACCTGGTATAAAGGGATATAGTTGATAATAACATGAAAAGTCCTATTTATGCAATATTCATATTTAATAAAGTAGTTAACTATGTATTTACTGTAAATATTATACATTCAAATGTTCTGCACATAGCAGAATATATTCAATGGTATTTGTAAATAGATTTTCCTATATAAATCTTCATATATCCATATAATCATGTATATACAGGTATACATTTATATTTGTGCAAAAATCCATCAGATATACAGTATATTTAAATATTTCTCTAATAATAAATTAAATATGCACTTTTAAATAATAGTTGGTGTTTTTTTTCTTATTTTTCGTCTCCTTTAAAGTCTATGGGGGAATGGGATTTTGTGTTTTTGGCCTAGATTTAGAGTTTGGCGTTAGCCGTCAAAACCAGCGTTAGAGGCTCCTAACGCTGGTTTTGGGCTACCGCTGGTATTTAGAGTCATGTAGTTAAGGGTCTAACGCTCACTTTCCAGCCGCTACTTTTCCATACCGCAGATCCCCCTACGCCATTTGCGTATCCTATCTTTTCAATGGGATCTTTCTAACGCCGGTATTTAGAGTCGTGGCTGAAGTGAGCGTTAGAAATCTAACGACAAAACTCCAGCCGCAGAGAAAAGCCAGGAGTTAAGAGCTTTCTGGGCTAACGCCGGTTCATAAAGCTCTTAACTACTGTGCTCTAAAGTACACTAACACCCATAAACTACCTATGTACCCCTAAACCGAGGCCCCCCCCACATCGCCGCCACTCTATTAAATTTTTTTAACCCCTAATCTGCCGACCGCACACCGCCGCCACCTACTTTATCCCTATGTACCCCTAATCTGCTGCCCCTAACACCGCCGCCCCCTATATTATATTTATTAACCCCTAATCTGCCGCCCCCAACGTCCCCTCCACCTACCTACACTTATTAACCCCTAATCTGCCGACCTCACCGCTACTATAATAAATGTATTAACCCCTAATCCGCCTCACTCCCGCCTCAATAACCCTATAATAAATAGTATTAACCCCTAATCTTCCCTCCCTAACATCGCCGACACCTAACTTCAAGCATTAACCCCTAATCTGCCGACCGGACCTCACCGCTACTCTAATAAATTTTTTAACCCCTAAAGCTAATTCTAACCCTAACCCTAACACCCCCCTAAGTTAAATATAATTTAAATCTAACGAAATAAATGAACTCTTATTAAATAAATTATTCCTATTTAAAGCTAAATACTTACCTGTAAAATAAACCCTAATATAGCTACAATATAACAAATAATTATATTGTAGCTATTTTAGGATTAATATTTATTTTACAGGCAACTTTGTAATTATTTTAACCAGGTACAATAGCTATTAAATAGTTAATAACTATTTAATAGCTACCTAGTTAAAATAATTACAAAATTACCTGTAAAATAAATCCTAACCTAAGTTACAATTAAACCTAACACTACACTATCAATAAATTAATTAAATACAATACCTACAAATAAATACAATGAAATAAACTAAAGTACAAAAAATAAAAAAGAACTAAGTTACAAAAAATAAAAAAATATTTACAAACATTAGAAAAATATTACAACAATTTTAAACTAATTACACCTACTCTAAGCCCCCTAATAAAATAACAAAGACCCCCAAAGTAAAAAAATGCCCTACCCTATTCTAAAATTAAAATAGAAAAGCTCTTTTACCTTATGAGCCCTGAAAAGGGCCCTTTGCGGGGCATGCCCCAAAGAATTCAGCTCTTTTGCCTGTAAAAAAACCCATACAATACCCCCCCAACATTACAACCCATCACCCACATACCCCTAATCTAACCCAAACCCCCCTTAAATAAACCTAACACTAAGCCCCTGAAGATCTTCCTACCTTGTCTTCACCACACCGGGTTCACCGATCGGTCCAGAAGAGCCTCCGATGTCTTGATCCAAGCCCAAGTGGGGGGCTGAAGATGTCCATGATCCGGCTGAAGTCTTCATCCAAGCGGGAGCTGAAAAGGTCCATGATCCGACTGAAGTCTTCATCCAAGCGGGAGCTGAAGAGGTCCATGATCCAACTGAAGTCTTCATCCAAGCGGGAGCTGAAGAGGTCCATGATCCGGCTGAAGTCTTCTATCAAGCGGCATCTTCAATCTTTTTTCTTCCGGATACATGTTCATCCCGACGCGGAACATCCATCTTCACCGACGACTTCCCGACGAATGACGGTTCCTTTAAGGGACGTCATCCAAGATGGCGTCCCTCGAATTCCGATTGGCCAATCGGAATTAAGGTAGAAAAATTCTGATTGGCTGATGGAATCAGCCAATCAGATTCAAGTTCAATCCGATTGGCTGATCCGATCAGCCAATCAGATTGAGCTCGCATTCTATTGGCTGATCGGAACAGCCAATAGAATGCAAGCTCAATCTGATTGGCTGATTGGAGCAGCCAATCGGATTGAACTTGAATCTTATTGGCTGATTCCATCAGCCAATCAGAATTTTCCTACCTTAATTCCGATTGGCTGATAGAATCCTATCAGCCAATCGGAATTCAAGGGACGCCATCTTGGATGACGTCCCTTAAAGGAACCGTCATTCATCGGGAAGTCGTCGGTGAAGATGGATGTTCCGCGTCGGCGGGATGAACATGGATCCAAGCCGCTTGATAGAAGACTTCAGCCGGATCATGGACCTCTTCAGCTCCCGCTTGGATGAAGACTTCAGTTGGATCATGGACCTCTTCAGCTCCCGCTTGGATGAAGACTTCAGCTGGATCATGGACATCTTCAGCCCCCCGCTTGGGCTTGGATCAAGACATCGGAGGCTCTTCTGGACCGATCGGTGAACCCGGTGTGGTGAAGACAAGGTAGGAAGATCTTCAGGGGCTTAGTGTTAGGTTTATTTAAGAGGGGTTTGGGGTAGATTAGGGGTATGTGGGTGGTGGGTTGTAATGTTGGGGGGGAATTGTATGTTTTTTTTTTACAGGCAAAAGAGCTGAATTCTTTGGGGCATTCCCCGCAAAGGGCCCTTTTCAGGGCTGGTAAGGTAAAAGAGCTTTTCTATTTTAATTTTAGAATAGGGTAGGGCATTTTTTTATTTTGGGGGTCTTAGAGTAGGTGTAATTAGTTTAAAATTGTTGTAATATTTTTCTAATGTTTGTAAATATTTTTTTAATTTTTGTAACTTAGTTCTTTTTTATTTTTTGTACTTTAGTTAGTTTATTTCATTGTATTTATTTGTAGGTATTGTATTTAATTAATTTATTGATAGTGTAGTGTTAGGTTTAATTGTAGATAATTGTAGGTATTTTATTTAATTTATTTATTGATAGTGTAGTGTTAGGTTTAATTGTAACTTAGGTTAGGATTTATTTTACAGGTAATTTTGTAATTATTTTAACTAGGTAGCTATTAAATAGTTATTAACTATTTAATAGCTATTGTACCTGGTTAAAATAATTACAAAGTTGCCTGTAAAATAAATATTAATCCTAAAATAGCTACAATATAATTATAATTTATATTGTAGCTATATTAGGGTTTATTTTACAGGTAAGTATTTAGCTTTAAATAGGAATAATTTATTTAATAAGAGTTAATTTATTTCGTTAGATAATTATATTTAACTTAGGGGGGTGTTAGTGTTAGGGTTAGACTTAGCTTTAGGGGTTAATACATTTATTATAGTAGCGGTGAGGTCCGGTCGGCAGATTAGGGGTTAATTATTGTAGGTAGGTGGAGGCGACGTTGGGGGCTGCAGATTAGGGGTTAATAAATATAATATAGGGGTCGGCGGTGTAAGGGGCAGCAGATTAGTGGTACATAGGAATAATGTAGGTTGCGGCGGTGTATGGAGCGGCAGATTAGGGGTTAAAAAAATATGCAGGTGTCAGCGATAGCGGGGGTGGCAGATTAGGGGTTAATAAGTGTAATGCTAGGGGTGTTTAGACTCGGGGTACATGTTAGAGTGTTAGGTGCAGACTTAGGAAGTGTTTCCCCATAGGAAACAATGGGGAAACATTGCTTTTTGCACGTTTTTGAAGCTGGCCGCGTCCGTAAGCACCGCTGGTATTGAGAGTTGCAGTGGCGGTAAATTATGCTCTACGCTCCCTTTTTGGAGCCTAACGCAGCCATTCTGTGAACTCTAAATACCAGCGGTATTTAAAAGGTGCAGGGAAAAAAAAGCATGCGTTAGCTACGCGGGTCGTTACCGACAAAACTCTAAATCTAGGCGTATTTGTTACCGTTACTTTATAAAGGCGAGTGTGAAAACTTTTTACTTTCAACTTGTAATACGAGCGCATATCTCCGAGTGCAAAAAATTACTTTTAGTGGTCTTAACACACAAACTACGGCTCCACTTATAATAGCCCGTATTTGATGGTCCTTTCTCTCTCTCTTCAGTCATACTGGGGCCTTATCTCGAAATTCATTAACAGAACTATAGGAATGATTATAACCATTGAACCCTCTCTTATACTTTTGAATCAACTCCTATATATTGGATGTATTTATCGGAGACGTCTTCTTCAATATATGGTAACTGTGCTAAAAGACTAATCTCCAGACTATGGAAAAAAAATACTTATGACCGTAGACTGAGTGGTATCTATTGAAAATATATATTACAGTTATATAAGGAAACAGAATTATTTCTTTAATATTCTCTTTTTATGAGAGCAAAAAACACAAATAGAATAGATGCAGGTGTACGTATACAAATTTAACATATTCTTCTGAGGAGTGGGCAATGCTGTCTCTCTTCTTTCTTCTATAAATTGTATCATCATTTTAATTATCTATCAGCTAGATTACGAGTTTTGCGGTAAGAGCGGCTCGGGAAATAACTTGCAAGTTATTGTCACCGCTCACCTCCCTATAGCGCCGCTATTACAGGTTTTCATAAACCTGGTGTTAGCAGGCAATATGTGAGTGTTGAGCAAATATGAGCTCTATACTGCACACAAATACCAGCACTGCTTTGAGCTGGTTTTACGTGCTCATGCACGATTTTCCCATAGACATCAATTAGGAGAGACAGCTAAAAAAAAAACTAACACCTGCAATAAAGGAGCGTAAAGCTCCGTAACGCAGCCCCATTGATTCCTATGGGATACAAAAGTTATGTTTACACCTAACACCCTAACATAAACCCCGAGTCTAAACACCCCTAATCTGCTGCCCCCGACATCGCCAACACCTACATTACACTTATTAACCCCTAATCTGCCGCCCCCGACATCGCCGCCACCTACCTATACTTATTAACCCATAATCTGCCGCCCCCAATGTCGCCGCCACCTACCTACACTTATTAACCCCTAATCTTCCGCCCCCAACGTCGCCACCACTATACTAAATTTATAAACCCCTAAACCTAACCCTAAGTCTAACCCTCACACCCCCTAACTTTTTAACATAATTAAAATAAATCTAAATAAAAATTACAATTAATAGCTAAATAATTCCTATTTAAAACTACTTACCTATAAAATAAACCCTAAGCTTGCTACAATATAACTAATAGTTACATTGTATCTATCTTAGGTTTTATTTTTATTTCACAGGCAAGTTTGTATTTATTTTAACTAGGTAGACTAGTTACTAGTTATTAACTATTTACTACCTAGCTAAAATAAATACAAATGTACCTGTAAAATAAAACCTAACCTGTCTTACACTAACACCTAACCTTACACTACAATTAAATAAATTACATTAATTAAATACAATGAATTAAATTACAAAAAACAAACAAACACTAAATTACACAAAATAAAAAAGAAATGATCAAATATTTAAACTAATTACTCCAAATTGAATAGCCCCCCCCCCAAAATAAAAAAAAATCCCTAGCCTAAACTAAACTGCCAATAGCCCTTAAAAGGGCCTTTTGTGGGGCATTGCCCAAAGAAATCAGCTCTTTTACCTGTAAAAAAAATACAAACAATCCCTCTACAGTAAAACCCACCACCCACACAACCAACCCCCCAAATAAAAACCTATCTAAAAAACCTAAGCTCCCCACTGCCATTTGGATGGACATTGCCCTTAAAAGGGCATTTAGCTCTTTTTCCGCCCAAAGTCCCTAAGCTAAAAATAAAACCCACCCAATAAACCTTTAAAACAAAACTAACACTAACCCCCGAAGATCCACTTACAGTTTTTGAAAACCGGACATCCATCCTCAACGAAGCGGCAGAAGTCCTCAGCGAAGCCGGCAGAAGTCTTCATCCAAGCGGGCCAAAGTCTTCATACAAGGCTTTGTAACATAAAAGCCATAACTACTGACTTTCAGTTTACGGTATGGAGCTTGACGGTATAGGCTGTACCGCTCACTTTTTGGCCGGACAGGCAAACTCGTAATACCGGCGCTGGGGAAGTCCCATTGAAAAAGAACTTTTTGAAAGCTGCAGTAGTTACGTTGCGTTACGGCCAAAAAAGTGTGCGGTACAGATATACCTGCAAGACTCGTAATACCAGCGGTAGGGAAAAAGAGCCATAACGATGCTTTTTCACTCGTACCGCAAAACTCGTAATCTAGCCGTTAGTTTATAGCTATTATATTTGATGTGTAGATGTTGGATTTCACTTGTCTTAAGTTGTTGATGTTCTTATCTGTGTCTTGTTTTATGTGAGTTTTCTTCAAATTGAATAATATATATATATATATATATATATATATATATATATTGATATATATATATTAAGTTTTTCATCTCTAAAATATTTTTCCGAAAAGTGTTTAAGACATCCCTCTGTTTTTGTAATATTTTTATTTATTATATGGCTATTCTCTTCTGTACCATTCTACATTTCAAATGATATCAAGTGACAGAAATATATATATGTGCAATATACATAAACTGTATTGGTAATTTAAATAAACAGATTCAGAATGAACAATTCAGCTCAGTCTCTTAAAAAGTCTCTGTATCACAGAAAAACAACATAATACAAAAAATGATGCTATACACCATCCCAGTACAGCCTAGGGCATTTAAGGAAAAAGAAGTCACTGCAACAAAGACAACTTAGTCAGTATTCAAATCACTAAGAAGCATAGCAAGCAAAGTAAATATTGCAACTAATAAGCATTTTAGTTTGGAAGTTAAAGAATGACCTTTTAGATCAGGATAGAAAGACTTCTCTTAAGGAAAGAAGCCTCCCAGAATCCACTATGTTTAATTTTTGGTCATATAAACCTTCTTACTTGTTATTCTTGTATTAGTGTATGTAAGCCAGTGTATAAACATTCCAAAATAAATCATCTTCCTTGAACTTTTGCATAATTGTTTTCTAACATTTTTTGTGGTTGGTCTTATTTTATTTTTGCAACAAAAATGCAGAAGGAAATGTTAGACACATTACTCATGTTTTAACGTTACTACATTAGTTATAATGTTAAAGCTCATAATATATTCTGTACTAACAGTTTTATATAAATAAATAGTTTAATTTGGGGTTAGGAGTGAAACATATGAAATAATTATTGTTTGTTTCACATGAGAACTTTTTAGGCGGATTGTCATCTGCACTCAAGGAGTTTGCTTGTTGCCTAAAGGAAAAGAGGCCCTCCTTTTTTATGTTTTAAGAAATTAGAGGTCAGAAGTATGATTGTTGTCCCAAGTTGCTAGTTTAGCTTTTGACAGATTTGGTTACACTATTTATATATTGAAAGAGTTGTAACATGATTACTGTTTTTGTTTGTTTTAAACATTGTTCACAGTAACATAGAATTAGTGTAATAGTAGTCAGATTTCCGTTCACTGTATCAGTTGTCAACCTTATTCTTGTTGTTAGGTGGTATTTATGAATTCAGTTAGTATATACAAGTGTTACAACGTATGCCACGCACATACACTCAATAACGCTATAGGTTAAATTTGAACAAGATTTCTGTTTAAATTTCAATTTTCAAAGTTGCAAAACTTTGAATCAAAATATTAAAATGTGCTAAAATGTGGCAGTTTTGAAACTATTACCAGTGACTACAAAACTGCTGTTTATCAGAAAAAAATCTATTGACTTAATAATGTGGATTTGTGGCCAGTTGTACAACTGACATGTCTGAATGTATTGTTATGAAACTTAGCATGCTGATACTTTTGACTTGATCTAATGCCCTTTGATATTTTGAAGTTTAAAACTTTTATTATTTTTAAGTTATTTCATACAAATTAGCTTTTGTTTTGCACAGTCCAAAGTTCAGTACAGATGGTCGGTTATGTCGCTACTTGACACGCTCAGTAGAGTGCTTCTTCAGCACATCAATGCTTTACTGTGATCTCATCCGATTTCACTGAAATCCCCATTTCATAGTAAACTTCCTTGAACTGTACAAGTGTCCCTTCTTGCAGAATGTTTAGATGTAAATACAAAATGGAAAATACCACTGATTTGAACACACAGGACACGTCAAACTGGTTTCTTTACTTACAAAATTCGTGCAAGAGTAAATTAAGTTATCGGCAAAGGCACACTAAAGCCACCTACATATCTAGAATATCTATGTCTCTTACTAAAAATAACAAGGGGAACTATCTCAAATATATATCCTTTGTTTAATATTTCCAAAAAAATTTCAAAACTCCAATACATGTGCATATGGGAATCCCAATTTAACTTTATTTGGACAACAGAAAAATGGTGCGAGGTTATAAATAAGGGATCATCGTTCTCAATTTGTGCACATCTTAAAGAAAATTACTTGAAGGTATAATTTAGGTGGTACTTTCATCCTACTAGATTGCATCAGATTGACCAAACCAAAACAAAATGCCTTAGAGGATGCAATGATCAGGTTTCATACTCACATATGTGGTGAGATTGCCCACATGTAAAAGATATCTGGAACCAGACATCTAGATTACTAATTGATATATTTGAAAAGATATTCTTTTAACACCAACCCAAGCTCTACTTTGTGAACCAATTAAAGGATTGCACTTGAAAGCCAATAAGCTAGTAGCATTAATCTGTACAATAGTTAGGTTGGTAATAGCTCGATATTGGAAAACCATGGTCCTCTCATATCATATTATAAACAATAAAATAATTTACTATTATTATCAAATGAGCAGTGCATCTGCAGACCTTTTAGATACGAAAGACCTCTTTCTAGTAATATGGGAACCTTGGATTCTATATATAGAAAATATATTTTGGTGAGACTACATGTAATATTGTCTTTTAAGTTTGATAACAAAATATGTGTAATTTATTCTAGACACCTACGATTGATAAATAAATGTACCGGTATAGATCTGACATATTCTATTATTGTATTCTAATACTGTATTCTTTTTTTTTTTTACACTTTTATTTTTATAGGACATGTCATTAACAAACAGTGAAAATCAAAGATACAGAGTACATACACTAACATTGTGATTTACTAAGAGTCTCTTGGTGTCCTTGTTCCTTTACTGTCAGACCAGGCCATTTTGTTGACCAAATCCCACAGAAGTATGAATATGCATGTCCTATATTTTATTTTTCTATTTTTTCCTTATACCTAAAGATATTTCAAATACTGTATTCTTATACCTTGACCAAGGTTTGTAATTCATTGCTGTATCAGACATTCTCTTATGTATGTTTATAATTCATAATTTTTTCTTATTGGAAAATGTAATAAAAATTATATATAAAAAAAAGACAATACTTTTTGTTTGGTTCTTTTGTTTTGTTTTCTAAAATGTATTTATAGATTATATTTATTTGTTTTAATTTCTTAGGGGAAAAAAGGAAATTAGTTGGCAAAAAAAAAAACTTATGTTAAAGCCAGAGTTTAAGTTTTCTATCAGTGTCAGGGTGCCAGGAATCAGACTGAGACGAGAAGTGCAAAAATAATCACACCTTTATTAATAGCAAAAAATAATAAAAAGTCCACAAGTCAAATAATAAGCTAGGAGTCAAAACCAGAGCTGGTAGTCAGACGAGCCGAGTCAGGAGCCAAAGCGAATAGTCAGATGAGCTGGAATCAGGAACAAGGAAAACAGCAGAGTCGGGAACAAGCCAGGGATCAGGAACCAGGAAGAACGTCAGGCAGCCAGGTAATACACAGGAACTCTCGCAAACAGGTCTGAGACAACGCAAAGGCAAAGCATACTGAACAGAGGCCCTTTAAATAATAAGTGATGACATCACAATTCTGAGACTGCATCCTGTCTCACACGGATGATGCACACCAGTCTGGCCATAAAAGGAAGTGCAGGAAATGAGCAGCATCCCCCACAATGCACCATAGTTAGCAAGAGAGGTGAGTAAAATGGCTGCCAGCAGCAAATGACAAACAAAACAGGGAAAAAACCCTGACAGTACCCTCCCCTCAATGACCCCTCCTCCGCGGAAGGACAAAAGGCTTATTGGAAAAACGAGCATGGAAGGCACGGAGGAGGGCAGGAGCATGAACATCAGAGGAGGGAACCCAAGAGCGCTCCTCCGGACCAAAGCCCCTCCAGTGAATCAAATACTGTACACGGCCCCTGGACATACAAGAGTCATTAATGCTGCTGACCTCATACTCCTCATGGTTGTCAACAAAGATAGGATGGGGACGAGGCAACACAGTGGTAAACCAATTACAAACCAATGGTTTTAAGAGGGAGACATGAAAAACATTGGAGATGCGCATAGCAGAAGGAAGGTCAAGAGCGTAGGCCACAGGATTGACCCGTCTGAGTATTCGAAAAGGACCAACATAATGGGGAGCCAATTTATTGGAAAGCACACAAAGGTTCAAGTTGCAGGAGGACAGCCAATTTCTCTCACCAACCTGGTAGGAAGGTGCGGGCAGATGCCTACGATCAGCCTGGAGCGTTTGGCGCTGCATAGAACGATGAAGGCAACCCTGAATCTGCACCCACGTGGAACGGAGTTGCCGTAGATGCTCCACCAAAGCCGAAATACCCTGAGACATGAATGAATCAGGCAGCAAGGATGGTTGAAACCCATACAGGGAGTGCAGAATTATTAGGCAAGTTGTATTTTTGAGGATTAATTTTATTATTGAACAACAACCATGTTCTCAATGAACCCAAAAAACTCATTAATATCAAAGCTGAATAGTTTTGGAAGTAGTTTTTAGTTTTAGCTATTTTAGGGGGATATCTGTGTGTGCAGGTGACTATTACTGTGCATAATTATTAGGCAACTTAACAAAAAACAAATATATACCCATTTCAATTATTTATTTTTACCAGTGAAACCAATATAACATCTCAACATTCACAAATATACATTTCTGACATTCAAAAACAAAACAAAAACAAATCAGTGACCAATATAGCCACCTTTCTTTGCAAGGACACTCAAAAGCCTGCCATCCATGGATTCTGTCATTGTTTTGATCTGTTCACCATCAACATTGCGTGCAGCAGCAACCACAGCCTCCCAGACACTGTTCAGAGAGGTGTACTTTTTTCCCTCCTTGTAAATCTCACATTTGATGATGGACCACAGGTTCTCAATGGGGTACAGATCAGGTGAACAAGGAGGCCATGTCATTAGATTTTCTTCTTTTATACCCTTTCTTGCCAGCCACGCTGTGGAGTACTTGGACGTGTGTGATGGAGCATTGTCCTGCATGAAAATCATGTTTTTCTTGAAGGATGCAGACTTCTTCCTGTACCACTGCTTGAAGAAGGTGTCTTCCAGAAACTGACAGTAGGACTGGGAGTTGAGCTTGACTCCATCCTCAACCCGAAAAGGCCCCACAAGCTCATCTTTGATGATACCAGCCCAAACCAGTACTCCACCTCCACCTTGCTGGCGTCTGAGTCGGACTGGAGCTCTCTGCCCTTTACCAATCCAGCCACGGGCCCATCCATCTGGCCCATCAAGACTCACTCTCATTTCATCAGTCCATAAAACCTTAGAAAAATCAGTCTTGAGATATTTCTTGGCCCAGTCTTGACGTTTCAGCTTGTGTGTCTTGTTCAGTGGTGGTCGTCTTTCAGCCTTTCTTACCTTGGCCATGTCTCTGAGTATTGCACACCTTGTGCTTTTGGGCACTCCAGTGATGTTGCAGCTCTGAAATATAGCCAAACTGGTGGCAAGTGGCATCTTGGCAGCTGCACGCTTGACTTTTCTCAGTTCATGGGCAGTTATTTTGCGCCTTGGTTTTCCACACGCTTCTGGCGACCCTGTTGACTATTTTGAATGAAACGCTTGATTGTTCGATGATCACGCTTCAGAAGCTTTGCAATTTTAAGAGTGCTGTATCCCTCTGCAAGATATCTCACTATTTTTGAATTTTCTGAGCCTGTCAAGTCTTTCTTTTGACCCATTTTGCCAAAGGAAAGGAAGTTGCCTAATAATTATGCACACCTGATATACGGTGTTGATGTCATTAGACTACACCCCTTCTCATTACAGAGATGCACATCACCTAATATGCTTAATTGGTAGTAGGCTTTCGAGCCTATACAGCTTGGAGTAAGACAACATGCATAAAGAGGATGATGTGGTCAAAATACTCATTTGCCTAATAATTCTGCACTCCCTGTAATTCGCCATGAACGGGGATAACTTGGAGGAAGCATTAATAGCACTATTACGAGCAAACTCTGCCCAAGGTAAAAGTTCAGACCAATTATTGTGGTGATCTGATACATAGCAATGGAGGAACTGTTCCAGAGCTTGATTAGACCATTCCGCAGCCCCATTGGATTGAGGGTGATATGCCGAGGGAAGGAAAGCTGGATCCCCATTTGAGCACAAAAGGAACGCCAAAATCTGGAGACAAACTGGCTACCCCGGTCCGACACTATCTCCTTGGGTAACCCATGTAAACG
>NC_069504.1:262138268-262145768 GCF_027579735.1 Bombina bombina | reverse complement strand
TGCTCCCTAACTAACCCCTTCACTGCTGGGCATAATACACGTGTGGTGCACAGTGGCATTTAGCGGCCTTCTAATTACCAAAAAGCAACGCCAAAGCCATATATGTCTGCTATTTCTGAACAAAGGGGATCCCAGAGAAGCATTTACAACCATTTATGCCATAATTGCACAAGTTGTTTGTAAATAATTTCAGTGAGAAACCTAAAGTTTGTGAAAAAGTGAACAATTTTTTTTATTTGATGGCATTTGGCGGTGAAATAGTGGCATGAAATATACCAATATGGGCCTAGATCAATACTTTGGGATGTCTTCTAAAAAAAATATATACATGTCAGGGGATATTCAGGGATTCCTGAAAGATATCAGTGTCCCAATGTAACTAGCGCTAATTTTGAAAAAAAGTGGTTTGGAAATAGCAAAGTGCTACATGTATTTATTGCCCTATAACTTGCAAAAAAAAAGCAAAGAACATGTAAAAATTGGGTCTTTCTAAACTCTGGACAAAATTTAGAAACTATTTAGCATGGGAGTTTTTTGGTGGTTGTAGATGTGTAACAGATTTTGGGGATCAATGTTAGAAAAAGTGTGTTTTTTTTCCATTTTTTTCCTCATATTTTATAATTTTTTTATAGTAAATTATAAGATATGATGAAAATAATGGTATCTTTAGAAAGTCCATTTAATGGCGAGAAAAACGATATATAATATGTGTGGGTACAGTAAATAAGTAAGAGGAAAATTACAGCTAAACACAAACACCGCAAAAATGTAAAAATAGCATTGGTCCCAAACGGACAGAAAATGGAAAAGTGCTGTGGTCATTAAGGGGTTAATCAATTTTTTTTTAAAAACGGGCACATTAGCACCAAAATTTACATTAACTTTAAACTGAATAGGGAAATAACATGAGTGTGCACGAAGCTCACTCCCTTGCCTGTCCTGAGACAGACATACTGATTTATTGCTTAAAGTCCTTTGCAATGGGGTTTGAATACTTAGGACATTTTGAGGTAAAATATCTTTCTTTTTTACATAGAGATGTTCAGGTGATATTTTCCTGTCAGCGTTTTACAGCTATGCTGCATCACTTTCAAGTGGTTCAACATTTGGGTATCATGGCCCTTTTAATCATGTCCCTTTTAAAGAAATTCTGCTCACTGATATTTTCTTTTCTATAAAATAGGTTGTTTTGCCCTGTTTGTGGCTGGGATTGTTTCCTTCCTTGGTGCAGAGTTTGACTTTTGTATATCATAATACTAAAGACGTGGAAAACTTTCTGAAGAATATCACTGCACAGTACTCACAAATTACCAAGCTCTACAGTATTGGGAAGTCAGTTGAAGGTAAGAACAATTGCTTTACCTTAAAAAAAAAAAATATAACTAATAGAGTTATCTGCTATAGCACCCAGTCCAGACTAATTCATTCTTTCCTACAGTAAAACTACTACTCTACTATATCTTCCAGACTAATGCATCTTTCCTAGTAAAATTACTACTCTGCTATAGCGCCCAGTCCAAACTGATGATTCTTTCCCACAGTAAAATTACTACTCTGCTATAGCGCCCAGTCCAGACTGATGATGATTTCCTACAGTAAAATTACTACTCTGATATAGCGCCCAATCCAGACTGATGATGATTTCCTACAGTAAAATTACTACTCTGCTATAGCGCCCAGTTCAGACTGCTGATGATTTCCTAAAGTAAAATTACTACTCTGCTATAGAGCCCAGTCCCGACTGATGATGCTTTCCCACAGCGGTATTACTACCCTAGTCAGGATAACTTTATTTGTAAATGTACAGAGGATATTTAAAAATCAATCTTCCAAAATAACTACTGTCTGGGGCAACCTTTTCTGTTTGTTATTTTAGATATGTTTAGTAGTAAAAGGGGCATTGTAATGTAAAATGTTAAATGTTTGCACTACTTGCTTTATCATTATTGTTGTTGTTGTTATTAATTTGTAGAGCTCCAACATATTCCACAGTGCTATAAATGTAGGCATAATATGCAAAGGTAGCATTTATAGGAGACAAATGGGTAGAGGGCCCTGCTAAGAGTTGTGTTTGTGCCATGGTTAGTGACAAGGTAGCCATTAGTGCTGAATAAAAGAAAGACCCAGGAAATGTGTGAAATAGATCACTTTGACTACTTATGCTAAACAAAGCAATGATTATACATTTGGCAATATTTAATGGTCGATTTATCACCCTCTTTGGCAGGCTTTCACCTGCCTACGACTGCAGGTTCTCACAAAAGAAATTGCATGCCATATTTAACAAGCAGCGGTCATCGTTTGACCAGGGAGATTGACAGCTCCTGCCTGTGCGTGATTGGCTGTCCACGGGCAGGATTGCACGCGAGCGCAAAATAGCGCTCGTGTGCAATGCTGAATTCTGCCAGGGGAATTCAGCAACCTATAAGCTTTGATTGTTAATGGTTAATTAGTTGCTACTCATGGCATACAGAGAAGAAGATCATAGTCATCACACACAGGAGGAACTCCATCTAATCAGGAAACGATTTCTTTTTTTGTGGAAAATGCTTTCAGCTTCCACTTTATTTATTAAAGTGAAGGTCAATTTTGATGAATTAGTGCCCGGTTTTTACTAATCCTATTAAAAACAAGGACACTTTAATTCATCAAAATTGACATTTCACTTATTTTCTTCAAAAAACGTACCTTTTAATCCTGGCAGCCACTCCAGCGATTCCCCCGGCCGTCGAAAGCCTCTGCAGATGTCAGAAATGACTAATCCAGATTCGTGATTTTAGACCCGCGAAGACGGCTTGCGACGATTAAAAGGTAAGTTTTTGAAGAAAACGTGTAAAATGTCAATTTTGATGAATTAGTGCCCTTGTTTTTAATAGGATTATTAAAAACCAGGCACTAATTCATCAAAATTTTAGACCATGTACCATTTTTAGTAGTTACTTTTTGGACAGTGATCTAGTGATCTGTAAAGTGGCATAAGAACCTTACTATTTCTGCTACTTATACCTCTCCAAATGCAACCAAGTATTTGACTGGCCTTGCTGGCTACACTGCTGCATTGTCTACCAAATTTTAAATAATCTGAAATAATCGTTCCCAAGTCCTGTTCCTCTTTAGTTACAGTAAGTAACGTACCATTGAGACTATAATTGCCCTTTGGGTTTTTGGATCCTATATGCATAGTTTTGCTCTTGGTAATATTACATTTTAGATCCCATTTATTTGCCCACTCTTCCAGTTTTTTTTTTTTTTAATATCACTGTTTATTTTAACCATATTACCTGGAATATTAACTTGGTTACAAATTTTTGTATCATCAGCAAAAAAGCAAACCTTCCCCTGGAGCCTACTTCCAATATCACTAATGAACATGTTAAGCAAAACGGACCCCCCATTTTAATGTACTCCATTAATTCTACCCACTTAGCAATCTTCCCATCTACTCCAAGGCAATGCGTTTTGTAAATAAGTTTGTTGTGTGGGACAGTGTCAAATGCTTTGCTAAAATCTAGATGCTATAGCGCCCAGTCCAAACTGATGATTCTTTCCCACAGTAAAATTACTACTCTGCTATAGCGCCCAGTCCAGACTGATGATGATTTCCTACAGTAAAATTACTACTCTGATATAGCGCCCAATCCAGACTGATGATGATTTCCTACAGTAAAATTACTACTCTGCTATAGCGCCCAGTTCAGACTGCTGATGATTTCCTAAAGTAAAATTACTACTCTGCTATAGAGCCCAGTCCCGACTGATGATGCTTTCCCACAGCGGTATTACTACCCTAGTCAGGATAACTTTATTTGTAAATGTACAGAGGATATTTAAAAATCAATCTTCCAAAATAACTACTGTCTGGGGCAACCTTTTCTGTTTGTTATTTTAGATATGTTTAGTAGTAAAAGGGGCATTGTAATGTAAAATGTTAAATGTTTGCACTACTTGCTTTATCATTATTGTTGTTGTTGTTATTAATTTGTAGAGCTCCAACATATTCCACAGTGCTATAAATGTAGGCATAATATGCAAAGGTAGCATTTATAGGAGACAAATGGGTAGAGGGCCCTGCTAAGAGTTGTGTTTGTGCCATGGTTAGTGACAAGGTAGCCATTAGTGCTGAATAAAAGAAAGACCCAGGAAATGTGTGAAATAGATCACTTTGACTACTTATGCTAAACAAAGCAATGATTATACATTTGGCAATATTTAATGGTCGATTTATCACCCTCTTTGGCAGGCTTTCACCTGCCTACGACTGCAGGTTCTCACAAAAGAAATTGCATGCCATATTTAACAAGCAGCGGTCATCGTTTGACCAGGGAGATTGACAGCTCCTGCCTGTGCGTGATTGGCTGTCCACGGGCAGGATTGCACGCGAGCGCAAAATAGCGCTCGTGTGCAATGCTGAATTCTGCCAGGGGAATTCAGCAACCTATAAGCTTTGATTGTTAATGGTTAATTAGTTGCTACTCATGGCATACAGAGAAGAAGATCATAGTCATCACACACAGGAGGAACTCCATCTAATCAGGAAACGATTTCTTTTTTTGTGGAAAATGCTTTCAGCTTCCACTTTATTTATTAAAGTGAAGGTCAATTTTGATGAATTAGTGCCCGGTTTTTACTAATCCTATTAAAAACAAGGACACTTTAATTCATCAAAATTGACATTTCACTTATTTTCTTCAAAAAACGTACCTTTTAATCCTGGCAGCCACTCCAGCGATTCCCCCGGCCGTCGAAAGCCTCTGCAGATGTCAGAAATGACTAATCCAGATTCGTGATTTTAGACCCGCGAAGACGGCTTGCGACGATTAAAAGGTAAGTTTTTGAAGAAAACGTGTAAAATGTCAATTTTGATGAATTAGTGCCCTTGTTTTTAATAGGATTATTAAAAACCAGGCACTAATTCATCAAAATTTTAGACCATGTACCATTTTTAGTAGTTACTTTTTGGACAGTGATCTAGTGATCTGTAAAGTGGCATAAGAACCTTACTATTTCTGCTACTTATACCTCTCCAAATGCAACCAAGTATTTGACTGGCCTTGCTGGCTACACTGCTGCATTGTCTACCAAATTTTAAATAATCTGAAATAATCGTTCCCAAGTCCTGTTCCTCTTTAGTTACAGTAAGTAACGTACCATTGAGACTATAATTGCCCTTTGGGTTTTTGGATCCTATATGCATAGTTTTGCTCTTGGTAATATTACATTTTAGATCCCATTTATTTGCCCACTCTTCCAGTTTTTTTTTTTTTTAATATCACTGTTTATTTTAACCATATTACCTGGAATATTAACTTGGTTACAAATTTTTGTATCATCAGCAAAAAAGCAAACCTTCCCCTGGAGCCTACTTCCAATATCACTAATGAACATGTTAAGCAAAACGGACCCCCCATTTTAATGTACTCCATTAATTCTACCCACTTAGCAATCTTCCCATCTACTCCAAGGCAATGCGTTTTGTAAATAAGTTTGTTGTGTGGGACAGTGTCAAATGCTTTGCTAAAATCTAGATGCACTACATTTACGGCTCCTCCTTGGTCTAATAATTTAGTTACATGGTCAAAGAAATCAATTTGATTAGTCTGACATGATCTTCCAGCAGTGAAAAAATGATGTTGTTTGCCTGAAGGCAAGACACATGTATTTCCTTTAAAAGAGTTTCCATTAATTTCCCTACAATTGAGGTCAAACTGACTGGCTTATAGTTAGCAGAGTCTTCCTTACTACCCTTTTTATGAAGAGGAACTCAGTTAGCAATTTTTCAGTTCTCTGGAACAACTCCTGTTAACAGTGACTGATTAAATAAATGAGCTAATGGAGTTGCTTGTATTTGTTGAAAGGTGCAATGAGGGAGAAAGTAAAATACCTACACCACTTCCTTGTCTGTTTCATGCCCTAGGGGGTGGCTGAAGTGGAAACCCCCATGTTATAATGCTTCTGTGAGAGCCAGCAGGTTGAAGGAATGGGTGATGAAGAGGTAATGGATAGAAGTGAGCTTGTTGAAAACATAGCAAGAGTTCCATAGTGCACAAGTGAAGGGAATGTTGGCTTTAGATACACAAAGAATTGGATTAACGTTTCCAGAATTCTGGATTCTAGGACTATGGAAAGGCAGACAAGATTTGAAAGTTGTGGAGTACCAGGATTAGAAAATATATCACCAGCAGCAAGTATGAGAAAGATGGAGAGTGACATGAGAGGAGATACAGATTTGCAGCGTCTTTGGGATGATGTGCAGGGAGGAGAGAGAGAGTTGAGGAAAGGGGGAAGCTCATGAGATTAAAAGTGAGGGGAGAATAAAAGAGATTGACAAATGAATGTAGCAGGTGGTGAGGGGGAAGGAGTAAATTAATAATATTGTTTGGTATAGAGATAAGGAACAAAGGGAATCTGTGAAACACATAAAACACAATGTTAAAACAGTACTTTCCTTGTGTCTTGCCCCTTATTCAATTCTTGCATTAATCCTTTTGCCTAATTCTTATTTTCTTCATTTTTATGTCTTCGTTTTTTTTAAAACCCACAAAAGTCCAGCTTAGGAGGCGCAAGCTTTGCTTCCTTTGAGCTGAACGTAGCAAATGATTGGCAGGGTTGTGCTAATGCTACTGCCAATTGGCTCACTGGCTGTTTTATCCTCAGAGCCAACACTTCCCTGCAGCCCCTGAGCGGCACTTTATATGTTAAAGGAACAATGTACTAAGACAAACAGCTGATAAGAATTAATTATATTCCAAGCAGTTGTAGGAACACCCTTTAAACGGTGTGGGCTCTCCTCCACCTGAAGGGGATTGATTTCTATTGCTGTCTCATGATTACATAGCTTTTCTTTAACCAATACTGCAGTATTTACATTTTTAATATATGCAAAAGCAAATAATTCAAATGAAAAAAAATAAAAAGGAAATGGAGCAATTTATAGACAATTTAATACCTCAGTATGTAAAATGGATTATTGGAAACACATTAAAGAAATATTTAAACACTTTGAGTAAGTAATATAAAATAATATATCATATATATATATGAAAAAGCTCTGCAATATACTTTCATTATTTATTTGTTCCCTTATGTAATACGATTCTGAAATTGTGAGCTTCCCAGTTTCTGTTAGAAATGGAAGTGCAGAACTTTGTTATATTACACACAGCCATTGGCTGCACACTCTAGTGACCTATTTATAACTGTCCCTAATTGGCCACAGCAGAGAAGGTAACCTAAGTTACAACATGGCAGCTCCTATTGTTTTATAGACACTAAAACTTAACACTTATTTTGTCAACATTTAAATATCTAATGAAACTTAAAAAATACATCTACATGTTATTCTAATATTTTCTTAGAATGAATCCTATCTAGCGTTTTAGTGTTTAATGTCCCTTTAAAGGGAATAAAAGTTTACAGTACACTGTCCCTTTAACCACCACAATTTAAATACGTTTTAACAAAGCATACCAAAAAGAAAAAGTAAATATGTTGACATAATTA